>NW_010424962.1:33569-60549 GCF_000710305.1 Buceros rhinoceros silvestris | reverse complement strand
GCAGCAGCAACAGCGGCAGAGCGGGCAGCGCATGGGGCAACGTTGAAAACACGTGGTGCAGCTGCGCAGAGTGCAGAGGAGCAGTGGTTCATGTGCAGAGCTGGGGCATCTAAATGGTGGCAGCAGAACTTGTGCTGAAGCAGTAGCAGGGCCACGGAGCAAAGCAATTGATGGCAACTGTCATGGTACCCGGGACAGCATGTGGAGTGGTGACATGGGGTGGACCCAGCGTGGAGTGGGGGTAAAGATCACAGCAGCTCCGAGCAACAGTAAAAGAAGGAGGGTCGTGGCAGCACCAAGCAGTGGGCAAAAAGGGGTGCGGTTTCGTCTGTCCACCCTTTTTAAGGAAGCCCTGGCCCACCAAAAACTCCACAACCAGTGAGATGAGCTGATGTACATGGGAGGAATACACTACTGGCTGTCTGATATGTCCATCAAAACCAAACCAGCCCTGTTTATCTTTAACTGGGACATGCTCTCAAGGGAAATAGCTGAAAACTCACTTCTTTCTTCATAGAAATTTTCTGTTTCCCACAACATTATTTCATTAATTTATGAATATGTCTATTTTTCCAAAAGTAATGCAATTAGGTGCCTGACTGCTTGGTGACACTTATTTGCCAACAGAATATGATACTCGCAGCTCTTATCTGGCAAGTACTGCACTGTGAAGTTAGTTTAGGTTCAGTGACAGGAAACTCATCTCCACACCATGAAAGCACAGAGGAACAACGGCAGGAGGAGTAACTTGATTAATAACTTGCCTCAGGTACTCCCAAGCCCATCGCAGGAGTGACAGCAGCCCAGAAAAGTACAGAGGCACAATGGTAGGTGGGAACCAGATTGCAAATTCTGGAGAAACAAACACCTTGTCTGGGCTCCCCCCAGGGCTGTCCCAGCAGAAACCCATCAACCCCCATGGAATTCAGAGGAGGAGCATTTTGGCGATTTACAGGATGTTTCAAGGAGGAACCAAAATGGGGAAAGGGATAATCTCAGGTGATTTGAGGAGGTACAAGCGGGGGAAAAAAAAGAGAGGAAAGCAGACTAAAAGGGTGGTCATGTGTAAATAGTTTGGTGGTTAGTATGCTTGTCTGGCTGTGAAGCACCTGATCATCACAGTCTGTCCTATTTCCTTATTAAACTCCACCTTCAACTATTTTCCAGTGGAGGGATTTCTGCTTCACACACGTATGTGTGCGTAGTAGGGCCTGTGGTGTCAGTAACTGGAGTGAGCGTGGGTATGCAAGTGAGCGTGTGATGACTAGCAAAGATCAAGCCAGATGAACTGTCAGACAAAGTATAGTGGTCTGAGAGCCAAGGGAATATATGGATCTCCAAGTGACAGCTCTGAGTTGTGAAACCACCTCTGAACCTCTACAGAGGAGCACAGGACTGTTATCAGAGCTAGGGTAGACCTGGCATAAGTGTGTGTGAGAGAGAAAGAGGTGGGTGGGAGTGGTCTGTACTGGGAACTGCAGTGGGGTTGTGGCCTCAGGGGTTTGTATGTCCAGGTGCCAGCAACTGGAGAGACTGGGGTCCAGGGACCGCTGATAAGGCAGACTAAGCATCTGAGCCCTGCTATTGGAGACATCTCCTTTCTATATATATACATGTATATATTTACTTTTACTAGTAGAAATCCGTCCTGACCAGTCAGACAGGGGAGCATGAGGAGGTAGTTGTTGCTGTCTCTATTCCTGTGAGTGCTCTGTGTGTCTATTTGTCTGGCCATCTACGTATATATGTATATGTATATCATATATAGCATAAACTCCTTGTTGGGAATATGTGCTCAGCCTTGGTTTTGGAGAGACCAGGGACCAAGCTGGACCAGGGGGAACCTAGAGACCATCATAGGAGGTCCAAGAGATAAGGAAAGAAGGATCTGCTAGGTTCCCGAGGTTATCTGATAGGGAGATCTCAACAGTCACAACAAAGGGAATTATAAGAATGACCAAAAAAGCCCCCCAGGCCATTCACTAGGGATATCTTCTCTAGACTGTAATGGCTCTTACAACATCAAACCACATGAGATGCAAGAGAGGATTTGACTAGGTCATAATGTCTATAAACAAAAGCTTTCGTCAGTAATCTTCAGAATTCCAGAGGCTGCTCTAAATTGTGTCATAGATCAAAACTATATGCCCACTGTTATCCCTGAGAAATAATTGATAAAGGAAGCATTTCTCTTGAGATTAGAGGGTAATGAAAGTTGGTTAGGTTAAAACAGCAATCTAGTCATTCATTATCTCTAGGTTCCCATATTTATCCCAATTAAGTTTAAGCATTAAGTTAGAAGCTAGCTGTTCTGGTTTCACTCTCTATGGAGAAAAAAAACCAGCTCCAGAGAGAGATGAAAAAAAAAAAATTTTTTTTTTTTCTTACTTTGAGGGTGGAATGATACAACTTATACAAGTTAAGGCCGGGTCAGAGCTTTAATTTCTACGCCTAGTCTCTTCATATCGTTAAAACACTGAATTATTTTCAAAGGGGGGAGGTGGGAGGGAGGAGGGAGAGGACGGCTGGGCAATGTACTTACAACTTTAGCATAATCTGAAAAAAATGGAAGTGTAAGGTTCTTACTTTGACTTTTATCCTGCTTGTATCAAGAGTAGGAATGTATTCTTACATTTCCTTCCAGTCTGATGAGCAGTTGGATGTGCATCTCAGTCGCCAAGACACAGAGCTGTCAAGTTGTACTTTACATTTCAAGGGTAGATTTGGAATAAAATAGCCACTGTCTGACTCTAAAATCTGATCTGCTCAGATGGTAATACGAAACACTCCTCTCAAAGGTTAGTGCATGACTTAGGAATCCCTGAAGCATTCCTCTTAATGGAAAAAATTCTACTGTGAATAGCTGAACATCAGCCATGGCTGAGTGCACAACTGCTGATACATTTACTTACACATTTAACACACTATCAGTATTTAATTCACAGCTTTATGAAGTGCTCTGTATTACTTTAAAGATAAATGGTGAAATATCAAGGTAAAATATTCCATATTCAGTTCAAGCAATCAGCCACATCTACAGTACAAAGGCCAGGAAAAATGAAAGTATAACACGAATTTTCTAGTGCTTTTAGTATCCCTTTAGGAGTTCAGGAAATTTTTTACCCTATACGGAGATCTCCAAAAATACCTTGTTTGTTGAGTTTTTTCTGTAGCTATCTTTGCAGTTCATCACCATGGTTCCATACATCACAAGGGGCATTGAAAAAAGAGTGTAAGATAACAGTCTTGATTTTTGTGGTTCTAAATCAAAGTCAGATGCCCTTGTAAACAAAAAACAACCAAAGCAACACACACACACACAAAATCACTGCCTTGCTTCGGAACCATTGCCCATAAAAGGGCATAATCTTTAAGATTTTCTAAAGGTTTAAAGGGAGTAGATCAATATTGACAGTATTGGAAGAACACAATGAACAGAGATGACAAAATATGATAGAGATGTTTTTAGAAAGTCATCCAATAGAGGACCAACAACCCCTGGTACTATATTCATCTAACTGAGTGAGAAGTAAGGTAGAAGGAAAAATATGTTAATGCAACCCTCAGCTTGCTACAGGTGACTATTGTAGGAGTTTGTACACAATGGCTCTTTTCAAACAACATACATACAGAGCCATTTTGGATGGAAAAGATTTCTGTTAGGCCTCTATTCCATCCTTCTATTCAAGGCAGGGCTACCTTTGAGTTCAGACCAGGTTGCTAAGAGCCTTGTCAGGCTGAACCTTGAAAGTCTCCATTGAGGGGAACTGCACCTCCCTAGTGCTGCCTATTCCAGTGTTTGTCTTCATGGGGAAAGGTTTTCTTATATACACTCTAAATTGTCTCTGTTTCAGTTTACAACCTTCATCCTCCTATCATGCACTGCTGTGACAACCTTGGCTCCATCTTCTACATGAATAATATCTTAATATCATTTATTTATTTACCAATGGTCTGGATGAAGGAATTGAGTGAACCCTCAGTAAGTCTGCAGGCATAACCAAGTTAGGTGGGAATGTTGATCTGCTTGAAGATAGGGAGGCTCTACAGAGGGATCTGGGCAGGTTGGATCCATGGGTCAAGGCCAATGGCATGAAGTTAAACAAGACCAAGTGCCAGGTCCTGCACTTGGATCACAACAACCCCCTGCAACGCTACAGCTTGGGGAAGATTGGCTGGGAAGATGCCCAGCAGAAAAGGACCTGAGGGTCTTGGTTGACAGCTGGCTGAATGTGAGCCAGCAGTGTGCCCAGGTGGCCAAGAAGGTCAACAGCATCCTGGCTTGTATCAGAAATAGTGTGGCCAGCAGGAGCAGGGCAGTGATTGTCCCACAGTACTCCGCACTGGTGAGGCCTCACCTTGAGTACTGTGTCCAGTTTTGGGCCCTTCACTACAAGAAGGAAATTAAGGTGCTGGAGTGTGTCCAGAGAAGGGCAACAAAGCTGGTGAAAGGTCTGGAGAACAAGTCCTATGAGGAACAGCTGGGGGAAATGGGGTCGTTTAGCCTGAAGAAAAGAAGGCTGAAGGAAGAGCTTGTCACACTCTACAACTAACTGAAAAGAGGTTGTAGTGAGGTGGGGGTCAGGCAGTTTCCCCAAGTAACAAGTGAGAGGACGAGAAGAAATGGCCTCAAGTTGTGTCAGGGGAGGTTTAGGTTGGATATTAGGGAAAAATTATTTACAGAAAGTGTTGTAATGCATTGGAAGAGGCTGCCCAGGGAAGTGGTGGAGTCACTGTACCTGGAGGTATTTTAAAAACATGTAGATGTGGATTAGTGATAACCTGTCAGTGCTGGGTTAGTGGTTAGACTTGCTGACCTTAAAGGTCTCTTCTAACAAAATGATTCTGTGATTCTGTGACCATGATACAGTCAGCTGTTAGGTTACACTCTCACACACAAGCATGCTCACATACACACACACACACACACATACATATCCAGGGCAAGCACGTTCTTGTTCCTCAGCCTCTCTTCACAGGGCAAGTGCACCAGCCCTGACTAGCTTGGTTGCCCTCCCTTGATGTTGCTCCACTTATTTGATGTCTGTCTTGTACTGAGAGACATGCACACGGCAAAACTGGACACAGTAGAACCAATATTATTTCACAAGAACTGAGTGAGGGAAATAAACATTTCCCTCAATATAATAGCCATGTTTCTGTCGATATCCCAGGAAGCTGTCAGAGTACATTACCGTTTCCTGCTCAACTGACCAACCACCAGGACCTGCAGATTTCACCTTTTAGCTAGAGCAGGTGCCCAGGCAGTCACATTTCCAGGTTATCCTACTGGTACAGAAATCTGCCTTTGTCACATATAGAACACGCTGACCAGGAAATACCCTAAGCATATGCCACCGGTTGGCGTTGAGACGGGATCAATCGAGTGACAGTTTCTCTCTCCAATCACCCCTTCCCTGTTTCAGGAGAAAAGCGTCAAGGAGAGATAAAATGAAAATGTAAGCAAAGCCTCAGGTAAGTTTAGGAAACTAAAACAGTTTTAGTAACATTATATACAAAAACGAACAAGATATTAACAAGTATGTACCAAGGGGTCTGATGCAGCGAGGCTTAAACCGTGGGTAAAGGGAACAAAAGCAATAAAGGAAAAAACCCTACCAGTCTGAGATGGCTGACGGCACATGGCGCAGACGGGGTTGGAGCCCACAGGGCTGGGAAGTGGTGGCTGGAACATGCAGTAGCGTCTGGGAAGATGGTGGCGAGGAGCGGTGTGGTCTCCCCCTGGGGCAGGAGCAGTTGTCCGGCAGCAGGCAGCAGCTGCTTGAACGATGGCAGCGCTGCTGGGCCAGAAGGAGGAGGGGGGTCAGCAGCTCATCCCCAACGGCAGGCAGAAGAGCACTCCGCAGTTTCTTCCTGCCCCCCGGCTCTAAAAGAAACACCGTCCCGCCAAAAAGTTCCCCAGCCAGTCAGATGCAGTGACGTTCAGGGGCAAGAATACTTTAACTGGCTTGCTTCTGTGTCCATCAAAACAAACCAAGCCGGTGTTCTTTCTCTTAACCCAGGACAGCATATTTGTTTGATAAATTTTGAAGCTGAAGAAGGATAGCTTTAACAATAAATGGAATAATTGAAAAGTTGCTAACCTAGTATACTTTGCACTTGCCCTACTACTTCTTGGGCAGTAGACCACAACATATTACTAAGTCCTATTCCCAATTTCCAGATGTTGAGTAAAATCACAAGCTTTTTTTTTTTTCTTACTTCATCAGTTCCAGATTTTCTGAAATTCTGGTTTTATGTAGCCATGAAAGGAAAAAATATTTTTCTGATTCATGCATTGGTCACTGCAGATTGCAAGTGACTTTTGGTTTACATCAACAACAAAAAAGAAATGTTCAGGAAAAAATGTTTTCCAAAACTGAGTATAATTAAGTGGCATAATGTAAACAATAATAGATTAGTGAGGTCCTGCATGTGTGTAAAAACAAGTCTCTAACAATTTGTATAATTAACAACAAAGTAAAACTCAGACCAGATGGATTAAAAAAATGCTTCTACTTTCATTACAAACCTTTCTGAAAGAATTTAAATAGGTATGCTAACCTAGAGACTTAAGGGTAAAATACAAAAGCCTAGGAGTTTTCTTAGTTTACTGAAATACTCAGTAAAAATCTTCACGAAACAACTCAGGCTTCTGGTAGAAGCCTGCTCAATGAAAAAAAAAGAACAACTTTTTTTTCTTTCACTCACTGTGATTCTATTTTATATTGCTGTGTATTAGGAAAAAAATCTTTACAGAAAGGGTTGTAAAGCATTGGAACAGGCTGCCCAGGGGAGAGGTGGAGTTCCCATCCCTGAAGGTATTTAGAAGACATATAGATGTGGTGCTGAGGGACATGGCTTAATGGTGACTTGGCAGTGCACGGTGAAGTGGTTGGACTTGATGATCCCAAAAGTCTCTTCCAAGCAGAATGATTCTGTGGTTCTGTGATTCTGTGAGTTTACTTTGTTGGGTTTTTTTTTTTTTTGTTTGTTTGTTTTTTGAGAAAGTAAAGAAAATTATAGTAGGGAACCTAGAAAATTAAATTTTTTTGCACATAGTAGCTCAGAGCTGCTTGCTTGTTTCTGTGAAGTAGTAAGACTGATAAAAAGAGTTTATAATTAGTTTAGAGAGATCAAAAAATTTTTAGTTATGATTGTTTTGTTTGATCAGTTTCCAGTTGTAGGAGCTATTCTGAAAATGGTTTGAATGCTGTAAGCCATAGACACTCTTGGGGCAAACCATTTTCCAACATGAGTGAGGTTGGAGTCAACTGAATATTATAGTGAGGTCCTAATTTTATTGTTGTTATGATAGAGCGATGCACTTGCTGAAAAAACAAAATCAAAACCAACCTATTTTAATGCTTGTAATAAACAAAAAGGCAGCAGGCATTGCAATGTACAGGAGTCAGTAGTAGTATAAAATCACAATAAATCCTTGTAATGGAAACACCATGGCAAATCAATTCTGTATACACCATCAAATTCCACTATTTCTTAAAATGACACTGTACGAGTGAAAATTTTTTCTGAAGAAAAAAGAAATTTCAGCTCACATCCCTTAATTAACCATAATTTCAAAACTTACGTATTACTTACAAGACTGTTTCCAATTTAAATTAACCTATATAAATCAATGGCTATTCCACCGAAGTCAAAGATGTTACACTAGTTTTACAGAATTCTGAAGGAGCAATCATGCTTACACTGTTGAGAGAATATGGAATAATTTACTGAGTTTTCAGCTGTGTATGAACACAGTAGTTTTGGAGAAAGAAAAACAATATTTATTTGACCCAGATTATATGACACTTTCCCCAAATCTGTAGTCATTAAGGCAAAAGATTAATCACTTTTAAATTTGTTTGGTTTTTGAAAAGTCTATGAAAAGTTACTCTCCGGTTATTTGTCATCACCTTAAAATAAATAATAGAATACTCTTTCCTTTAACATGCTTGCAAAGAGCAATGTCATAGACATCGTAATGCTTTACGGAGAAAAACTTTCCTTAAATAACTCTTGCTCATGTCTACCAAAGAGACAGGCACTGTAGATTCCAGTATAAATTCCAGATACACTACCTTGGACTTAGAAGACTTACTTTTTGATGGAGAAATGAGACTTCTTTTCAATACAGACAGTAGGTCACCCATCTGAAGAAAATAAAAGCTTGTCAAGGAAATGCAGTTTCATGAGTATTTCCAATTTTTTTTTGATTCCATGAATGCAAAAAAGAGTCAGGAGTCTCTGTGAGAGCACACATTAGCAACTTGCCAAATAAAATACATGCTTAGAAAAGGTTTGCTAGCAAACAAACACTATTGAACAAAATGCATGCAAAATAACAAAGTGACTGATACCACAAACGCAGCCAATGTGAGAACCATCAGCCCCACAAGACGCATCAAATAGCTCAGCTATAAGGTCATTATTTGGAAAATTTAAAGCTTTCAGGTTCAGTCACTTGACTTGGCAGAAAGCTCTGCAAGCAGAAAGCTTTTCCTGAGCTGTTTGGATTGTCCTCCAGTCTCCTGCTCTCCTTTCTGGTAGCAGCTTAGCTCCAGAACACCATGGGGGTTCACCAGCCTGGCTCAACAGTGCCAGCTCTGGGGCGGATGAGGACACACCTAGCAGAAAGCTGTCTCTCCATGTGCACAGGTGTCCTGGGGGTTGCCAGGCGGGCCAGCACCCAAGCAGCAGGAGGCAGCGCACGGGGCAGGATGGGAGTTTCCAGCAGCAAAAAGGCCCTAAGCTTCAGGAGGTCTTGAAAAGGTGGCTGCAAGGGGATGGGCAGGCAAGAGTCCTCGGGGCTGCTACTAGCCCAGGCCTCCACAGTCTGGCCCCTGCCCAGCCCTGGGCCCCACTGAGCTGGGCACCACCCGTACTCTGACCTCATCCCATCCTGCACCGCCTTGGCGGCCCCGGGACCTTTTTCCCACAGCCCACAGCAGATACCAGGGAGCATTTTGAATGTGATCCTCCCTACTTTATAGTCTTCACTCTGCAAGACAGATGCCAAGCACTCACCCCTGTCTGCTAGGGAACGGCTAGGCTTTTCTCCTGAATTTGATTTAGTAATTCTGAAAGGAGAGAATTCATTTAGCCTGAGCCCCATCACCCAAAATTAGATGTACACGGCTAAAGCGCTGTGATGGTGGCAGAGATTTGTCATGCCTAGAGCATTAAAGATTCCTTGGCTTCGAACTGGGCATGAGGTGTTTCTACAAAGTCTTTAAATCTTTTAATTTCTTTACATTTGTTTTCTCAGCAGAAGTTGCTGGTCCCTGAGGTAAATAGAAAGGTCTTATTCTGTGTACTCTGTGGTGTCAAAAGAATACATCTACATGGAATGAGACGCAGTTTGTAAGCAGGTCATGTTTCCTACACAGCCCCGGTACTCCCTGATAGCTTATCTAAGAAGACTTTGAATAAAAGCGATGTGAGATGATAGCAAGAAGAAAGGAAAATAAGTACAGAAATCTGCAAACCAAGGCAAACCGTAACTGCTGTTGCCAAGAATATAGAGCTTCAGGCTCCACTAGTGAATACATATGAAAAGGGTAAGCCTAAATCATCTTGAACATATACCAAATAACACCTGAACATAATTTCTGAAGATGAATGTCTTTCCAGACTTGAATGAAATATTCTTTTTACAGAAAGATATTAGGTGACCCAGGATCCAACAGCCCCTCATCACATTTCTGTACTATTATTCAGTCTTTGGAAAAAGACATACATGGACAAATATATTTATCTGATGGGCAGGGACTTGGAATGATGCCAAACTGCTTCCAGTGGACTGTTAAGCTTGTCAGGTGACAAAGCAAGGAACCATTAACACCCGTTTAGTAATAGATCTCTGAAAATGAATCCTACTGTGACTCAGAAAAACTGAAATACTTGGCTGGCTTGAACACTTTTCAAGTTGTTCTAATTATATCCTCAGGTATAAGATTCCCAATACTTTTTTAGCAGTTGTTCTAGTAACTGCAGATTTAATGCAGTCAAGAATGCCAAGAGGAAAGAGGTGTGTTCTGAGGACAAACTTGAAAAAGAAAAGGAAAAAATGGAGAGAAACATAAAACTGTGATTCGATAAAAAGAATGCTCCTAGGCTACAACTGAGTTGTGTCTTTGGATTTAAATGTGTCATCTCAGCCCTTTCTAACAATATAAGACAGTATCAATGTTGACTTTATCAGCATTTTACAGAAATCCACCCACAGCAAAAGTCTTTAAAGCATAATACACTGAATGCGTACTGTGCTAGTTTCTGAGCTGGCGTTACACTATCAGTCAATTCAAAGGTGCTGACGCACGCACACTACAAAATTGATGGCATGTCAGTGCCAGACAAGCTAGAGAGTCTTAGACTGAAATGGATTGTCATGATCACAGGTTTAGTCTCCTGTGTAGCACTGAACCTGAAGTTTCAGTCAATAACTTTAGCAGTAGAGGAAATCATCCCTGAACTATGTACAAGTGAACATTTTTAGGAAATTTGCTTGTGAGTTTGCAGGGAGAACATATGCACATGTACATAGACATATACCATTAGCTGATGTTACTGCACAGTTGAATGAAAACGAAAATGTAGTCCAGTTATCTTAACTTTAGTTTGTAATGTAAAAGAAAATGTTAGAAAGTTGTTTTGTTTTTTTTTTCCCATGCAGTTTTGCTCTACAGAGTATGCCTTAGTTATGGCTTGTGTGCTATTAGTTCATAGCATTAGTTCATTATTTCAGGAGAAATAAGATTTCAAGAATTAGCTCTAATAGTAAGTCTAGGCTATTGGGAATATTCTGCAGAAGTAAACTAGAATTGCATCTGAATAAAATAATAAGAGATATTCCAGCAAACATTTATTTTATTACCCATAAATCTTTCCTACCGCCTTATAAACATTCCAGGACTCTTGACTTACATCGCAGAGTTTTTATAGACTTTGGCACAGAACCTGTAACATTTTTCACTCTGAATTGGAGAGATATGGATTTGATGAGTGGACTGTTCAGGGAATAAGGAATTGGTTGGATGGTCACATTCAGAGGGTAATTGTCATCAACTTGATATCTAGGTGGAAACTGGTGGCAAATGGTGTCCCTCAGGGATAAGTACTGGGACCAGTGCTGTTCACTATTTTCATCAGTGACATAGACAGAGGGATCGAGTGCACCTTCAGTTTGCAGATGACACCAAGCTGAGTGGTGCAGCTGACATGCCAGAGGGATGGATTCTGGGTCCAGAGGGACCTGGACAAGCTTCAGAATTGGACCCGTGTGAACTTCATGAGCATCAACAAGGCCAGTACAAGGTCCTGCACCTGAATGGGAGTCATCCTTGGTATTAATACAGGCTGGGGGATGATGAGATTGAGAGCAGCTCTACAGAGAAGGACTTGAAGGTACTGGTGAATGATAAGCTAAATACGAACCGGCAATATTCACCTGTTGCCCAGAAGGCTAACCGTATTCTGGGCTGCATCAAAAGAAGCATGGCCTGCAGGTCAAGGAGGGGGATCTGCCCCTCTTTGCTGCTCTGGTGAGACCACACTTGGAGCACTGCATTCAGCTCTGGAGTCCTCAGCACAGGAAGGACATGAACCTGTTGGAGAGGGTCTAGAAGAGGGTCACAAAAATGATCAGAGGGCTGGAGCACTTTTCCTGTGAAGAAAGTCTGAAAGAGCTGGATTTTTTCGGGCTGGAAAAGAGAACGCTCCAGGGAGACCTTCTTGCAGCCATTCAGTACTTAAAGGAGACGGATTGTTATCAAGGCCTCTTAGAGAAAGACAAGGGGTAATGGTTTTAAACTGAATGAGGGGAGATTTAGACTAGATAAGAAGGAAGAAATTTTTTACCATGAGGGTGGTGAAACACTGGCACAGGTTACCCAGAGACCTGGTAGATGCCACATTTCTGGAAACATTCGAGGTCAGGTTGAAAGGGGCTCTGGGCAACCTGATCTATGTAAAGATGTCCCTGCTCACTGCAGGGGTGTTGAACTAGATGACCTTTGAAGATCCCTTCCAACTCTAAGCATTCTATGATTCCGTGATAATTCAGAGCCAGAAAATGCAAGATGTGTCTGAGTACCTTTGACTGGAGTCTAATCAGATGCTGCACCTGCACAGAAATAGATTAGATTTCAGTGAACAGCTAGCACAACTGATCTTGCAGGGTTTTCTTTCATTTGCATAGGTTCGTTATTCTTATTTTATGATGCTGAAGTTATAAAAGATTTATGAAATAAAAAGACTGAGAGTTTTGTCCTTGTTTGACAGTATATTTATAAAGTGGAAAGTTTTAGACCTGCAAAACATGCATTATCAGTCATACTGGGTTTCTTACACAACCTTTCTGAATAATACATGACTAGCCAGAGTCCCTTATCTCTGATCTTCATATAAAACCAAACAAAACCTTTGAGTGTCTAGAAAAAGTCACAAAAGGAAGGCTTCAAAATCCCAGATGAGGAAGGAGTTCCCCAAGTGGGAGCTCTAGCCTAGTAGACAACAAATGTTCCAGCATCTGGGTACAAGAAGATGGGGCTGAGCTTGGTCTCAAAACAACCTAGCAAAATCATCTTTAGCAGTATGGATGTAATTCTTTGGCCAATAACTGATAATTGAGTTTGCCCTGAAAACTTTCCACTGCAACCCCATTACTAGTGATATGCAGGAACCTCAGTTTAAGATAGCATTTGAACATCCTTGGAGCCACAATCTAATGGCTGCAGAATAAAACACTGGACTAAGTTAATTAGTTTATCTGCAGCTGAAATACGAGAAACTGATGAGTTTAATATTACTCGTACGGTTATTGACGTCTTCTGATTGTTATACCAGTAAGATTGTAATGGAAACTGAGGCCTTAATTAAAATACGAGAAACTGATGAGTTTAATATTACTCGTACGGTTATTGACGTCTTCTGATTGTTATACCAGTAAGATTGTAATGGAAACTGAGGCCTTAATTAAAAAAAAAAAAAAAAAAAAAGAAAAGATAAGGCTATTCATCATTGATGCCATTAACAGCAACTAGTATGCACATACTAATACAGTCATTAGTGTCCTTCTCTAGAAGCAAGGCTTTGAAAGAAATAAATAGCAAATAGGTCCATGTAATGAAACTCGTTACAGGATTTTATCAGCAGGATGCATGCTTATTACTGTAGTATGTAGTTTATTGAAAAATTCCTTTTACAATCTTTATTACTATTCTGCAGCTGACTTTCAAACTGAGAAATAGGAGAAAAATCACAGCCATGAGATTTTAGTTTTCATTTTTGGAATTTTGTTTAAAGGAATTTTAGAACAGGCTTTTCCAAAGCTGATTCTGATCGATAGCTGGTTCAAAGGGGATAGTTCTTCAGGTATGTATACTTATTTCCTGCTAAAGATCAAATTTACTTAATTCACATTGAGAATCCTAACAGAGGAGTGATCAGTTAGGAAAATCCTGGCTGTAATGTTTTGAAGCACTTCTGTGCCTGTACAGCTTGGATTGGGAGTCACCTCTGGGAAGGCTCCCTGTTCTCAGGTTTGCTCCAGCCGTGAATCAAGGCAGAAAGTGAAGCAGCAAGAGTTTCCCAAAAAGAAAACCCACAATATTTCTTATCAAAAGCAGGTGTTTCTGCATTTGTTGATAGAAGTACTTTCTTCATGTCAATATCTGTTCAGCCAAACTGCCACAATCTCCCATGTGAATGACTGTTGATATACCTCAGGAAGCAACATTACAGCCTGTGCTGATTTGCTTGAACTCAACTATCTCCGAAGGATGTCCACTGAGACCTGCTTACAAGACTGATGAGCCCCAAATCAGGGAAAACGGTAGATGAGATAAACTACTGGAACCAGAATCATAGAATCATAGAATCATCTGATTGAAAGAGACCTTTAAGACCATCGAGTCCAACCGTACCCCCTACGCTGCCAGGGTCCCTAAATCATGTCCCTCAGCACCAAATCCACACGGTTTTTAAACATTTCCAGGGATGGGAACTCCACCACCTCCTTGGGCAACCTGTTCCAGTGCCCAACGACCCTTTCTGTATAGAAATTCTTCCTGATATCCAACCTAAACCTCCCCTGGCGTAACTTAAAGCCATTCCCTCTTGTCCTGTCATTCTTAATATGGGAGAAGAGACCAACGCCCACCTCTCTACAACTTCCTTTCAGGTAATTGTAGAGAGCAATAAGGTCCCCCCTGAGCCTCCTCCTCTCCAAACTAAACAGTCCCAGCTCCCTCAGCCGCTCCTCGTAGGACAAGTTCTCTAGAACCTTCACCAGCTTCGTTGGTCTTCTCTGAACCCACTCCAGCACCTCAACATCATTCTTGAAGTGTGAGGGGCCCAAAACTGGACACAGTATTCAAGGTGTGGCCTCACCAGTGCCGAGTACAGGGGGACAATCACTGCCCTGCTCCTGCTGGCCACACCGTTCCTGATACATGCCAGGATGCCGTTGGCTTTCTTGGCTGCTTGGGCACACTGCTGGCTCATGTTCAACCACCTGTCGACCAGCACCCCCAGGTCCTTCTCTGCTGTGCAGCTTTCCAGCCACTCCTCCCCAAGCCTGTAACTATGCAGGGGGTTACTGTGGCCCAAGTGCAGGACCTGCTGCAGTATAATCTTATTTTATATGACACTGGGATATGCCATAGTTGTGTGATATTTATAATGTACCACACATGGTTGGAAAAGAGAGGGTAACCATGAGGTACTCCATTCAGCAATCAGGAAAACAGAAAATGTGATGCATTTGCTATTGCTCTTTAGACAGAGGAACAGCTTCAGAGGAACTGAAATACTGTGACAAGCCATGATACATATTTTCATTCAGCTTACTCAGACTTCTATTTCTTTATTTACATAGAAGTTCAGAATGGTTCAGATAAGATACTTGAACGTACTCTATCTTTCATCTCTCTCTTATGTTTCTTTACCAAGGCTCTTTTTTCATCCATGAAAAAATATGGTACCTTAAAAAACAAAGAAACAAAAAAAAATCTGACAAGCAGTTACTCTCCATTGATCTGCGCTTCTTGAAATTAATAGGTTTACTCTAGAAATATATGGATCAAAGCTTTAATCTGAAGTTTGTAATTCTTAGTTTTACAATACCCCGGTATTGATTGCAACATTGTGGGGTTTGGGTTTTTTTTTTTTTAATTAAAGTATCTCTATTGCTGATGAGTGCATTTGTACTACATCAGCTAAAGAAAGTATAAAAGAATATTAGAAGAAACTATGGAAGATACTGACTTAGCAAATATCAAAAAGCATGCATAAAAGAAGTTTAACATGTGACCAGGTAAGGAAAAAAACCATGTATATTACATAAATTTACAGCCATAATGCTAGATTATGTTCACAGTTTTCTCAGTAATTAGAAGTTGGTTGCTGTCCCAATACACCTTTAATGAAAATAATGTGATTAACTTTTTGAGCCTAGCTATTGCTGACAATATGACCCAGAGACTGTTCTTAGCATTTTGGGAAACTAGATATTCCCTAAAGAAAAAGAATGATACAAAGAACAGGTGCAATGCATCTCTGAAAATGTCATGGATTAGTATAGAAAGCATCAACTGTTCATTATAGAGAAGCCATGTAATTCAAGAGTATTATAATCTACTTCTGAAAAAAACCCAAAACAATTCAAATGAGAAAACTAAAAAATCCTTCTATAACCATGATAGACATCTTGGAGCACTGTTCTCCTGAGTAATGAATAATTTTCTGAATATTTTTATATTGAACATAATTCTCTCTCACTATGAAGATTTTTCCCATTCCTTTGTTTTAGTGTATCAGTAGTTATCTATTTTTCTTTAGTTCTATTCACAGAGTTCTCAATCTTAACAGTTTAAAGTAAAGTAAAGATTTTAAGGTTTGTGCTCTGAATCTTTATAAGTAACTAAGGTATTTCTAGGAATGGATATGAAAAATGAAGCAATTTTTTCATCCCTTAATATTCTATTTCACCTCAGGAACATTCTCTAGGTTGCAAATTTACCATGCTTTCCTGTAAAAATGTTTTTATTCTGAATACTTAGTGTTTTGAAATTGGACAGAGTTATACCTGAAATTTTTAGCCATCTCTGCTGCTTCTGCTGAAAAATACCAGGCCCTATGACAGAAGACTACGGTGTCTTGAAATAAAAATAGAACTGCAAAACATAAATTAGTGAAGTGTACATTTTAAGATAAAGGTTCACAAAAATACAAGTGCATACCTCCTCTGTTTGCATGAGCACAGGAGTAACTGGTTTTGTGTCTTACAAGTGGGTCTCACATCTTCATTTTGAATAACACACTCTTCAATGTGGACAAGTTGGAGAATGACCAAGTTCACTAGGTTAAAGCTTCAGAAATGGGTAAAGAGTTATTTGCATTTTAAGGTCCAAGTCTCATCACTAAAAAGACTTCTAGTGGAGCAGAATTTAAGCACAAGTTTACTTTGCATTTAGTTTCATAGAGGAACCAGAACTGTGGAGCAGGTGGCAATGCAACAACAGCTTTAAATAGTCCTGGTCTGTTAAGAGCAGAGTAGTCTTCTCCTGTCTTTAATATATGTATTTTCATAACAGTTCTAGAAGATAGCAGAACTCATAATTTGTGTCCCTCCCCAGAAAGATGCAAAACACTTGGAAAATATCAGTACCGAAACAAAGGATGGTTTCTAATCACAGCCGCTGGAAAGGCACTGTACACTAAATTTACATCAGTATGCTGACTGGCCAGCTCATCTCTCACACTGCACAGTGTACATCTTCTTGACAGATCTTTGACTGAGAAGAAAAGTCCCTACCTGACCTCAAATCAAAGAGAGGTAATGGCCGATGGGTACCATGGGAAAAACTTATTTCTCTGTCTTCATTCCTGCCCCAGTGCCAGCTACCTTCAAAGACTTTCTTGCATCTGCAGCCACACAATAAAGGATCCCCTGACTATCAAAACAGCTGGTTAAGTCCCTAGCTACTTACTTTACAGTAGCTATGGTTTTTAAATATTTTAAAATGAGATTTATTTTTTAAAGATGTGGATTTTGAGAATAGATGAAAACTTCACTGTAAAACCAAGTATCAACAACTTTAAAATTAATCAGTTTAAGATAGATTTTCAAAAGTAAACATTCTGTGTTCATAAGAGCAGCAAAAATTCTTCATAGATGGCCCTATTTCATTATTATTTCTACTTTATTATGGTAATGTATTTATCATGTCTCCAATAGTCACAAAGCAGCTTCCTTCCTTGTCCGTCCAGAAGGACAACATTTCTCTCAGAGGTATTCCTCCTCATTTCTGTCTGTATTTAGTTAACCTGCTCATATTTTTTATTCCACCCTATCCTTTATGAATGTTTGATTAAACACCTAAACTCACCATTAGAGACCTGGAAGGGAAGTTGCTACCAGGAGGTTTGCTGCTTTGTTTTGCTTCTCTGGTCAGTTCACCAGAAGCCTTAGTGGTACTACCTCTTCTCATGGGTAAAGAAGATTTAACCCAAAGTTAAATTCAGACTCCTTGTGCTGGATTCGGGTGACCAGGTGCTGGCAGGGGGCTGCAAGGTGGCCTCTGTGAGGAGACACTGGGGATGTCCTGTGCAGGACACAACCAGTTTCAGCCTTATAAATTACGCTGTTTCATCAAAGAGGGCCACCAAAATGTGGATTTTAACAGTTTGAACCTTTCCACTCACATTTACTCAGATTTGATTTGTTCAGTATTTTCAATCTGCACTCCAACCTGTTGTCCATCTGTTCATCAGGTTTTCAGGTATGTTTTGCCTCCATTTCCTTATCTCACTTCTTCTCTTCTTTTTATTAAATTGACCTGTGTCTTCTGTTCTCCAAATCACCTTTATATATCATGAGAAAAAAGACAAACACGCTCCATTTTCTCTCTTCCGCTTGCTGGTCTTTATAGTTATATAGCATTGGCCTATGATGCTTTAAACATCAGAAAGAAGAATAAAAAAAAAAGCATCTGAAAAAACAGATTCAATTTAATGGAATAAAACAGCAATAAACTTTAAAAGGACAGTCAAATAATTAGATTCTAGCAAAAATTACAGAATTGCCACTGCTAGAGTTATTCAGAGGCCACACAGACTGGATATGAACATCTATCACAGATGATTTAGAAATAATGAGATGAAACAGCTTTGGATGGAAGATAGCCTAGCTAACAGCTCAGAGAATTCTCTAGTTCAATAGTTGTTTTTGTGACATTCTCTGGAAAATAAGCAACCCATCGTAGCTGTCAAAAATCATGAACTACAAAGTTTTTCTACAAGCACTAAATTTAATTCTGTTAGTTTTGTCAGAAACTCTGTTTCAGACTGAATGCATTAACTGAGGTCGTCATTTCGCTCTTCTGTGAGATCGCAAACAGATCAGCCTGTGTCAGCCACTACCATCATGACAGTAATCTCAGAACAATGCCTCTGAATTCCATATACAATTCTATAGACACATGAAAACCACACTTACATTAGATGCACAATTTTAGATTAACCTTTTTTCTCAATCCTTATTTCACAATGCACTGTTTTCAGTTGAAGAGAATTTTAAAATACAAAATTTAATGGCGTATAAATTCAATCATCTTTGATTAATGCTAGGATTTTAACAAGGAAGAAACAGAACCTTCTGCAAAACAAGATGTCAGGGTACTTTTGCAATAATAATTTAATTTAAAATTTGATCATCATTCACTCGATTGTAATTAGAGTTTGACTTACTAAATACCACTTGTTTTCTAAACATCAAGAAATACTCTGAAAAGCTCTCTCTAAAAGAAGAAAAACCCACAAAAACCCAACAAAACTTATGCCGGCTTGGTTTTTGTCACTTTGTATATGGTATTTTTAACTTTGTAACAAAGCAAAAAAAAAAAAAAAAAAAAAGTTGAGCAAGAAGATAATACATGAATATGCTAAAAAAATGAGATTGGAACAAATAATAAACCTTTGCAGAAACACCTGAGCTTAAATGTACTTTCTTTTTATCTACATTTACCTCTAAGTAGACCAGGGAAATCGAGAGAAAAATACAGTATAAAATAATGTTTTTCAATCCCATTTCCTTTTTTATTTTTTTAAAAAGGTATCTATTAATGATACTGTAAATTTCTTCTTACAAGAATATAATTTATGAACCAAAGTTCAAAGCCTTATGGTGTCATCAAGTCCCAAAAGAGCCAGTGGAATCCCAGCAGTCACAGGTGTTACTCAAGCTGAACTGATGGCATTACACAAGCCCAGGAAAGTACAGCCGTTCACGCAAGAAGGAGATGGAGATGTTCCCATTGCAGAAACATACACCATTTCCATTTAAAATTCACAGAATTTAAGGACAGATGAGACCAGTAGATCATACAGTTGGATACCCTGTTTATTATTGCTACCATTTATGGAATCACCTCTTCACTGAACCCAATAAATTATGTTTAATTATTTTATACATTGCATTTGACGAAACTGTCTTCTGGGAAGGCACACTGTTGTGATCTGAAAACAATGAAGCGGTGGAAAAATCCACTATTAGTCTTGGAAATTTGTTTCCATTAATTTGTCTAGGAAAATGACATTTCATCTCTGATGATTCTTGTTATAGGCAAAAATGAGACATTGCAAACATAAAGCAAAGGATTTGCTATTAATGCAATTGTGATCTTAACATTCCAATCACAGAATTAGTTTGCATTTTTAATCTGAATTTAGTTTGTTTAATTAGTCTTATACCGAGAAAGAGGTAAGACAATATAAGAATAAAATAGTTAAAATTACCGTACAAAAACTTCCTGGCATCTTTCCATTTCTCAGATTTTGCACTTACTCTTCCATTACATTCCTGGGTCCCAAAGTCAATGACTTCAGTCTATGGATGGGTGTGGTGAGATATCAGCCTCTTGAGTCTTCCCTGGGAGTAACACGATGCTGAAGTTACTGCGTTCATATCCCAGAGTGAGGAAGGAGCTTTGGGTCATTTTTATGTGTAGCATGCTTCTCACTGGGATCTTTCTTCAGCGGTCTTCTACTCCATGTAACTCCATCTGTAATTACTACAGAGTGTTTTTTACTTGTGTTAAACATTTTATTTTTGTTTTCTTTGTTCCTTAAAACTAACATTTCCCAGCTCCAGGTTTGTACTTCTATTAACCAGACATTGGAGGTTCGTCTATAAACTCGTGTTCTCCAGTTCTCTGACCCAGCTCTTACCATCATGTGCATATACTCCTTTACACCGCATCCTGTGCCTCCACTTTTGAGGCCTTTCATACCAAGCTGGTACTCTTCTACCCTGTATCATTAAGTTAGAGACTTGCACGTCTTTGTTAAATGCTTAATTCTTCAAAGAATAAATCTATTCACTTGGTTTCTTGGACCAGAGTTTATGGTAAGCACGCATCTGTATTAAATATTCTACTACACTTGTGAAGATTCACACAGTCTGCTCTGTCTTGGGAGAAAGAAAAGCCTCTGAATGCATGTTAGAAACCTCTGTTTTGCACAGTTCTTTTCTAATTTTTCCTCTTTCTTTCCCTGTATTTGATTTTCTTTATGTGCATAGTAAGATTTAAGATCAATTTTACATCTAAAATAAGTAAAGTATCCTTTCACCTTTACTTTGCAACCTCTATTCTCCCTGATAATATTTTTAGTTTGCTGTGGGAACAGTTAGAATAATCTGAAGCAGCACCTTTCTACACTGTTCTACAACTTACTGGAAAAAAGCTATTTGTATGAGTCTTTTCAAATATCTATCCAGTCAGAAACAGGATAAGTGAGCTCTTACAAGTATTTGAGTTACAGCAGAGATCTGATCAAGGAAAAAAAAGTCAATCCCGTGGATATGTGAAACTAGGAAAATTCAAGTTTCAGAAATGGTTGCATTGACTAGGCAGTAAACTTGAATCCCTAATATTTCTTGCCATTGCATTCTAATCCTCCTGCCCCTATTTGTAGTTTTCCCAGACACTTAGTGTTACGTTATGGCATATATAACCAGGTGGTGCTCACCACCCCATCACCGGGGCAAATGATGTGATATCTTTGCTGATGTACAAAGATTATGCATGTGTTTTACATAATTTCATGTATTTCAAAGAACCTATTATTTTCCAATCAGATATTAATACTTTGCCATTAACAATGGTGATGTTTCTACCTTAATCTGACATGAGCTTCATGAAATATATTTATCAAAACTTGGTGGGTATGTACATACAGTAAAATAATAACAGAAAAGAAATGATAACTAGTTTTTTAATGAATATGGTATTTCAGCCATTTAAATGTTTAAGTAGTTCAATTATCTGGATATATGAATTGCTTCAAAAATCCAACTAGACTGGAGCTTCCTGTAACTGTAATCCAAGCGGAAAGACACAAGGACAAATAAAAGGAAGAATGAGGGCAGCATCTATAGAAAGAGATAACAAATGATGGTCAGTATCCTACTGATTAGGAGTCTCAGGTAGGATTTGAAAAAGACAGCCAGGTGAATTTAGAGAGCTTTTAAACTCTAGTCACTTCATGAACCATGAAAACAATAATTAGTAGGCGATTTCTACAGAATGAAGAAAGCCACATACTGACTTACCTTAAGACAAAACCACCTTTTTTTTTTCCTTTGTACGGTACCCGACACAATGATGTCCTCTGATAGGACTCAACAACACAGGGGTAACAAAATGAAAACATAGGCCATGAAACCAGGAACTACCTTGCTTGTCTCTCTTGTTTAGACATAGACGTGTTAGACTTTAGTTTGACAACAGATCTGGCTTCAAGGGGCCTGGAAGAGCACTTCCTATACCATCACCTTGCAGCTCAAGGATGTCAATGATATATCGATGCCATTCTTTTACCATGAAGAACCATGAAAAGATCCTGAAATAGCAGTCGCCTTGTCCTCTGCAAGAGATGTAGAATTAGGAAAAAAAAAAAAAACCCAGACAAAACCAGAAATCTAGCATAAGCTCTGAAGTGCATGCTGAATTGCAAGGGTTAACCAATAAAAATGTACTTTCATGTCTATTTGATTCCAATCGTATGTTTGGTAGTGGGAGATCCTGTGGCTCATTGATCTGGTACTAATGACAACGGGGATCATAGCTCGATTATGCGACAGAAGCTGATTTCTGTTTTAAATCTCTGCCTTTACACTTCAAAGAACAACTCAGACTTCAGAAATTAAAAAAAAAAAAAATCAAAAGCATCTCCTTAACAAAACACCTTTTCTCAACATCTGAGGCCAAAAAATAAAGAGCCATTAAGGGGTTCATTAACACTCTTCAGTCACTCAGGAATGTGAACAGTCTGACTATTCCACCAGTATTTCAGGTTAAAGACATTTTCAAAGATCTTCTCTTTGATTGTAAAGCATTACAGTCTATATGTGAGTGTGCATAAGCGTGTGAGAGGGTGAGTGTGAGTGCCAGTGTGCAAGAGAGGAACAAACAGGGATTACGAAACTCAAGTTCTAATACAAAGTCTCAGGATGTTGGACTGCTCTGTGAATTTTTCAGATTCTGTGGCTTGACACAAGATATTTGCAACGTCATTGTGCAGGATACTTACATTTGCAGTTAAAAGTGTTTTTCTGACAATAAAATTTATTTTATTTGTAGTTTATTTCTAAAAGGTCTTATTGTAGTACTTTTTCATAACATTAATAATGACACTCCTTCCTTGAACCCTGGTGATTAGTGTTCTGATGATTAGAGAACTGACTGACAGGAGCGAAAGGAACGTTGAAAATAATGTTCCAACAGAAGGATATTGTATCATTTTGATCCTAAAAGTAAATGCTAAAAGCAGCTAAGATACCTCTGTGAAATCAATACCTAAGGTCATGCTCTGCTCTTAGTTTCACCAATGAGTCTTCTGTCACACTGAATGAGAAAATACGTTGAAAATATGTGAGAGAAAGGTTTTAAAAGTGAGAGCAAAAAGACATAACAGGAAGTTTCTATGCTCGCACTTTGTTTTCACATTGCAACCTGATTGTTAAATGGTATGGTCATGCTAAAACAGGGAAGTTAAATCAGGAACATATGAGAAATTATTTTTGTGGGAATTAAAAATATTAACAATAATTTAGAATAATCTAGGTTGCTTTTCTTAGTAGTGACCTGTTTTTTTTCAAATTCTGAATATTTACTTCCAAGATGAAGTTTTAGCAAAGTATAACCTCATGTCCTGAAATACACAGCAACATTTGAATCCCCAGAATTTCTCAGCCAGCAGTGAACTTTTGATCCCATAAACAACATGCGAGACACCAGATATGGTTTATACTTTTCACTGGTCACCTGAGATTGAGCAAGGGTGAGGAACAGGGTTTGGAATTTTTCTTAAGAGTTGTCAAAAATATTCCCTCTGGACTGACTCTGAGATATAAAAATTCCTATCAAGTGCTGAGTGTTCCAAGCAGAGTAAGAAACAACTGGCTTCTTCAATCTGGCTGAAAGGAAGAAAATACTTTCAAATATTGTGCATTTGATTATAAACTAATGCTTAATAATTTAGTTAACACAGCTCTAAATTCAAGCAAAGGTATTACAGAAACACATAGTTTACAAAATGCACTTCAGTCCTTATTACATTCAGCTTTGCAAAATGCATCTTTAGCAAATTTTTGTACCACACTGAAACAGACATCTGTGAACTGGTTAAGAAATTAAAATGTATGTAAAACTTCATGGAAAAAAGGGTACTCTGGGCTTTGTGTATAGCTAGTCTCTTCAACCTAACTAAACTTCGTTATTAGATACCACAGCTTAGGTTACAGCCCGGCTTGCTAAAACTGCTGAAGTATTGCACAGAGTGTGTGTGCTGACATTAGATGAAACTTCTAAACTGAAACACTGATAGATTTTCAGAGTTAATTTAGCTGGAGAGTCACATTTTCTCCACCCATCTTAGAAGTCGTATCTGGAAGTCTGTTCATCTGTTTTCTCTGCTGTCCTTCTTTCTTATACAACAACAAGGCACTCTGAGAACGGTCTGGTTGGATTCAACACTTCTTTGTCATCATGTTACAGATTTCCCTTCTGTTTTCATAATGCATCAGATGGGAACATGCCCTGTTTCTTTTTAGCGGTTTAGCAGAGAAAAAAAAAATTAAAAAAACCAAACTATGTCATAATACCATCTTACATCAAGTAAAGAAAGAAAAAAACCCATAGGAATTGGAAACACTTGGTATCATTCATGTCAAATATAGGTTTTTACAAGGACACTGATAAAATAAAAGGTTTAAGAACACCCTATAAAAACCAGCAGTAATTCAATAATACAACAAAAATTTCAAACGGGTAAATAATTGTAATTTCTAAAAATATTTGGTGTAATTTGCGTAATATTAAAGTTATAAACAATGCTGACTTTGAAGAGTTGAGTCTGAATAATTAAATACACAGGTCTTTTTAAATCAAAGACCGGCCATATCATTTATTTAGATTTTCGTATTCCCTCTTCCCTTCATTAGCTGTATTTGGCATGGAGTTCAGCTATTCTACTGAAGTAAATTTTGTATATTTTTTCCGCTGATGTGTTTGTGTATGCTAGCCAAAACCCAAAGCTGTCAACCTGTTACGTGCCTCTGGCATTAAAACTAGCTTTAAAGTACTTGTGATAAGAGACAAATTTCCTAATTTTACAACTGTTTTGGAATAATACTGATCTTATTAACAAGAAGTATTTGATGTTGTATGAAATGCAGTGGAATTATCTGGTATTTATTTTCACATACAATTATTTGGACATTTGTCCAACACCCCCAATGAAAAGCTACTATATTTCCTTTATACACACGAACAATGAATATATTATATATGGAAACTCAGCATCCATATGATGGATCCGTATGATCCATATGAGAGATGCAGTCTCTCTCCAGATATTTTATTGTTCTGTTTTATAAATTCATTTGAAGGGCAGTTAATAACTACTATGCCTGATAGATACTCATTAGGTATTGGAGTTTTACAATCACAGCTGAAAAGCTTAGCAGAAAATCATCATATAACCCAAGATCATACATATGAAATGGATCAGCACCAAGAACCCGAAAATGAATGATCTGTTTTCATCATGTGAGTATGGCTGGTGTTAGGTGTATATGATGTGTTACACAGCTGTATGTATATCACATTTTAAGTTTATTTATACTGTTGATGTATATCTTTCTATTAATATGCAATTTGGAAATCTTGTATGGTTTTAGTTTTAAATTCTGTTTTAAACCACTTTCTCTTTATAGTAGAGAGGATTTTTTCCCCCCAGGGAAAGTCATTCTTTTCAAGAGCCTTCTCAAATTTTGTTCATGAAAAGGAAAGCTAGAAAAATTGAAAAGTTATATCATTTTGTACTGAAAATATATGGAGAATATAGGGAACTTTTTCTTCTTTTTGTTTTTTGAGGCTGTTTTTCCCCTTTTATTGCTTCTAACAGTGTACAGAGTGAAATAGCTTTTACCATTTCTTTTAGTACCAGCAGCTAGCCCTCAGGACACGTGAAACCTCCCAGATCCAGTTCCTCACACCAGAATCAAACAAATCGTGAAAGACTTGCTTAACAATTACGCAACACAGAACTGAAAGTGCTCATTCCCCCACAAGTTCTTTAGGATCTTGCCTGTCTCAAGTGTATAAAAGAAAAGGACTGATTTATTTTTCATGGGAGGAGAAGTGACAAGAAAGTACAATACTGAAACTTTTAAATGTCTGAAATATGCAAAGATGAAATTTCTTATCCTTATTTTGGATGCAGCTGTGAAGTCTTTGCAGCTAAAAGTCTATAATGATTTACTCTTCTTACTTGTGCTTCAAAGTTGACTAAAAATGAACCATAGAAGAAAAATACGAAAGACATTAAAAATCAGACATTTTTAGAGTGTCTGAATTATTACATGACTTGGAAAAATTCATGAATTTTGTTAGATATGCATTTTTGTTGATATTTATCAAAGTAATAGTACAAATATGAACTACTTTCTGAGATGAAGGAAAAAAGTTAACAAATTTCAATGTCTTATGGTAATTTGGGGGTAAACTCTATTCCAATTGCTCTTTGTGGCTTCCAATTATAGCCAACTTGCAACACAACATCAGCAAGCATATTTTATTGATTTTGTAAGAAATTATTCAATGCCTAACACATTGATACCTTTTTCATGGTGATGTAATAAAGTTAACGTAGGCCTTAGAGGCTATTACTGAAACACAGCATCTTTTTCTGACTGACACAACACAAAACGCATCAATAGGGGGCTCAGACTTTAAAAGTAATAGTGTAAGGGTGACTTGTACCTACCTATACTTACAAACCTTAGCTCAATCTATATATAAGATATGCAAGAAAAGTTAATATGAGTTGGTCTTAGCCTACAAGTATTTACACATGAAAAAAAAAAAAAAGAAAATTGTAGGTGGATTTTAACTCCAGCAAGTAAATGCAAGAAAATACCAGAAACTAGATACACTAATAATAACAGGGACAACTCAACCTCTGCACTAGCTACCAAGGAATAGGCTCTGTTAAGTGTTGAAAGCAAGATTAGAAGACTTTCAGAAGGTTCCATAGCACAGGTTCCTGAAGGAGAACAGATGTTCAGCATGAGCAGGTGACATTTGTGCTACATAGGACAGGCCAGATCTGACCTTAACTCCATGTAATATAAAAATAAAAGGTGAATGCTACAGAGGGCAAGGAAAAATGTTTTGAACACAATCCTTTTCCCCTAAGCTTGGTGTCTGTCTGTCTGTCTGTCAGCCACCTCACCCACAGGCAGGTTGGGATGAATGCCCACTCCTTCAAACCTTGCGAACCAGTGGTGCCTTCCTCAACCTGTGCCTATCCTTCCCCACTCCTCCTCTCACTCTGCCACTACTTGTGCTTCACTGTGGAACATCTCTGCCAGTCTTTCCCCTTGGAGGCTGGCATCCCTGAAACACTGAAA
>NW_010424962.1:6578-33481 GCF_000710305.1 Buceros rhinoceros silvestris | reverse complement strand
AACCTTTATGCAAGTGAGACAGCCCTAATTCCACATCCACGATATAAATTTAACCTTGATTAACCCTATTTAATATTTACTTCTTTTTTGTGGTTTGTTTTTCCTTTTCATTTTACTTAGTACCAAAAAGCTGTCTATTTCCCTTATTCTCCCATAAGATAAACAATAAAATGGACTAAAGATAAACAATGAAAAGAACAAATTGTGCAGTGCTGGCAAAACGTTCTCCTTAGGAAAAATTCCCACTGATTGCAAGAGACAAGAGATTTCAATTGGAGCTTTGCCTGAAGAAATAACAGAGAATTAAACCCAAACAAAATAATCACATAATACAAGTTCTCACAAGTGGAGAAATTAAATTCTATTTCAGTTCTCTCATGGACAGCAAAGTCTTTGTCCCACTGATGTGCAAGAGGAGTTTTGCCATTGATTTTCCATGAAGCCAAAATTTCACCTAAGGGTGTTTTCCCTCATATCCTATTTATTATCTTTTTAATACATCACATCACATCACATAACCACCATCTAATACTTAACAGCCTAATGAATGGTCATGTTCTCCAAGATTAGATACTACAATCCATTGTAGGCTTGTATATATAATCCAGTTTTTATTTCTAGAGGAATTACGACATTTTGAAAAGGAAAAAAACCTAAACAAACCAACATCAAAAAACCCCTCAGCTGAATTCTGGCATTGAAATTAAAGGAGCAAATATTGACTGTCAAATCCTTCCCAGGAAAAGAAATCACTGTATATGGTCAACTGCTGACTCTTTAACTTCCTGATTTTTCCATTGTAGTTCCTTTTTGGAAAGAATAAACCTGCATCTAGTTGACAAATTAAGAGCTAAATTAATCCAAATAATTTAATACAGTATGGTAACCGTGTCATGAAAGTGAAAAATCTGGAGCTTTAGAAACATGTTACAGTTGATGGATTGCAGTTTTAAAAGAAAAACTTAGAGACTTCAGGGTTCATTAAACTAGTAACAACTCAGTACTTCCTTACTGCGTTTAAGAATACTTGTCAAAAAACTATGCTTCTATTCAGCGCAAAGTCTCAAAGAAGAGTGTAAAATAATACATTGGGGACAATACTGCTGGACTCTCAGCAGAAAGCAATTTCTTAACAGTTTGCTGTACCGCAGATGGCTGAAAAGCTGTTAGTAAGTTCTTATACCGTAAGTAGAGAGCAGCTGCAAACTTCTAGCTACAAGCTAAGATGAAGTATTTTAAGATCTGCAGATGTGTTCTGGGAAACTCGGTTTCCATAACAACATGAAGCTTTCTGCACCTCTTGATTTCTGTAGCCATTCATTTGCGGTTGCCAGCATAGTACTGTTATTGTGGCTGGCACTAAATTCTCTACTTATACTTCTACATTTGCACAGCCAGAGTATTACTGGTGATTTTAGAAGACAAAAAGCATAGTCACTAATGTACCGTAAAACTTTAGTATAGATATACAAGAAGAAGGTCCTGCTTTAACATTTCACCAGTTAATAGAGTTGGAACACTTCTCTGTGACTGAGATACTATAGTAGAGTAAATATTAAGCACATAAATGTCAAGACAACCAGGATCTAAATATGGAATTCAGAAAAAAAAAAAAAAGAGTTTTTTTCTAAGGTAATTACTCAATCCCAAGAACTAAGCTATTGGAGGAATAGACTTGAAACACAGAAGTAAGATATATAATACAAAATTCTAAATTGTTCTGAGCACAAGGGAAAAAGCAACTTGGGCTCAAAGCTTTCTCTTAGTGAGACAGATCCCAGGCGGCACTTGTGAGCATTTTCCTTTTGAATGCCAAATCAAGCAGGTATAAACCCCGTAATGTTTTAAATAGAAAAACTAAGGCCTTTATATCTGCTTTCTTATAGCAATACATGACCCCATATGAGAGCATAACACAGTGACTCTACTAGAACACAATGATTTCCTTGCACTGCTTCTCAGGGCAAAGCACGCCCTGCCCAAAGCCTGACTGTTAACTGATGATATTACTTCAGTTTGGTGGATTTAATCTAGTCTGGCCACTCTCTCTGCTAAGCTTGCTCCTTGACTGTCCCCAACTGGTTTCTCCAATTCCTTGTATTTTTGATATGGACTTCATGTATTACTCCTTTTTCTTTCTTCTCTTCTCCTTGTTGGTCCATCTTCTGCTTTTATCTTCCTCTTCCCCTAATATCAGGTCATGTTGCACATTTAGTTCTCTGTTATTACCTCTTTTCTGCTTGCATTTTTAGCCATTAACCAGTATGCCATCTTGCCTTCTTACATATTACCCTCTTTTTCTAGTTCCTTATACAGGTTAATGATTCTCTCCTTTACTAGGATAAATAAAAGAATAAACAGCAAAATTTTTTTACAGTGTAGGTACCCAAGACTACATCAGGAAAATATGATTTGGGAATTCTTCCTGCAATAAGCCTGAATATCTGTGACAGATCTAAAAGAGGGAACTGATCCTTAACAGCAAAAACTAGAGAAATACTTGTCCAGAGATCATATTTAAAGAACCTCAGCTTAGAGGTGAAGGAAATACAGTCAGTTTGCAGGGTAGCTGAATTTCTTGGTAAACTTATTTGTTAGTCTCAAAGACTAAGTGTTTTTAAAAAGAAGGAGCTCCCTGTGGTTTCCCCCACCTATGCAATATTAGCTCAACTTCACACTAAGAATGAATAAGGTTATCGGAGTGTAATGTTTGTATACTCTATAAAATTGCTAGCAAGCTAAATGTATTTGTAGGAAAGACCTATTAAAATCAACCAATCAGAATTAGGAAAGAAAACAAGAACTGGATTTTAATAGTAAATGGCCTTCAGGAATGTTAGTCACATCATTTAATTCACTCTTGGGGGCCCATAGACACTAACATAGTGTATTTGATGCAAGACTTAAAAATAAAGCATAACAAAACTGAACAGAGAAAACTTAATTTTGCCATCCTCAGACTGAGGATAATGGAAAGAAAATGGATGCAATGGAGTGGGGAGCAGTGTTAACTGTTTATACCATTTTCCCATTTCTAACCTTCTGCCAGTCAAATGCTAACACTTTGCTTCTGCTTTGAGCCCACGTTGAAGACAAAAGATGAACATCAATAAAAATTTGGGAAATTCAAACCAGTATGAACAGAAATAGGTCATGTAGCATTTCACATGGGAGACCATCTGTGATGGGTTGGCAGAGGATCTCCTTTTTAGGAGAATTTGCTTTAACTAGCCGCTTTCAGCCGTGCCGTGGGGACTGAGCCCCTTCGCCGCCCCGTCGCCAGTCGCTGCTTTTTTTCCGCCATGTCCAAGAACCGACCGAGCTGCTTTCACTGTCCAGAGACGCTGCGCAGGAAAAGCCGCCGCGCCGCCTCGGTACGCAGCATCGGAGCCCCGCCACAAGCGCCGAGCCGAGCCTGGACTGCCCGCGTGCCCGAAAGCCGTTAGCTTTTGCTTTGCCTCAACCCATGACAGACACTGGTAGGATTGTGCCGATTCTACTCTATCTCGCGCTGCCGGGTAATTCGTAATTGCGCGGGTTCCTGTGTTCCAGTCATGCAGCAGAACACATGGCCGCTGCCATCTCAGATCACTGCCGCAGATCAGTTTCGTTGCTGCTACCGACTGCAGGTTAACCCTCGCTTTCCCCAAACCCTCAATATCTCACTGGTTTTCCTTTGTATTTAATATATATCGGTTTGTAGTGTTATTAAAGTTTGTTTCAGTTTTCCAAAAAGCATTTTAGAGGTCTCACTAATTCTTTTCTCCCTTCCCCTGTCTCTGGTGGGGTTAGGGAAGGGTGTTATCATCATCGGACCTGGCTCACTTCAGCCAACCGTTGACACCATCCGACACCAAGATCCACATGCCCGTCCTGGGAAATGTAATCTGACTAAGGTCAAATGTATCACGAAAGTAGAAGTTTCCGAAATTAATGAGACATCAATGGGCTGTGTATGTATTTCCTTGGGTGTGGAAGGCCTATTTTGTGTTTACATGGAAGTAAAGAGAAAATCCAAGATAACAAAAAAAAAAAAAGATGAAAAATCTTTTTTTTATTCAAAGATGGAAGAATACTTTAAATTCTGAGTTTCAGCTGTGATGAAACTGAGGTCTGACAACTTAATAACAGAACAGAGTGGGACTTGGACAGTGTTGGCATCTTCAAGAGCATGGTTTCCACACTGAAGTATATCTGGGAGTTGAGCACACTTTATGTTCCCCATGATTAAAAGAAAAAAGCTATTTAGCATCTCCGATGATGCTGAATACAATAGAACCAATGACATGAATATTTTTTATGATTTGGATGGCTATATAAGAGGGAGGCTTAGGCCAAAAGCAGTCGATTTGGGCAAAATTATTATTATTGCCTGTATTCAGCTAATAATCCAGAAGTAAAAATACTCTTCATTCCCTTGTCAATAGTTTGGACCAAACACGTCCCATTCAGATTAATTTTCCACAGCTAACAAATGAAAATTAATATTATAGTTATTTTCTCAATTATTAGAAATAATTCTTAAGGAACTATTAGTATATTAGATGTTTTCAGATTTCTGTGCCATATCATTGATTATAGTGTAGTAGGATATTACTTACAAATTTTAAAAAAACTTTCAGAAATAAAACCTTCAGAAAGTGCAAACCCTCTTCAGTGGTGGCTAGGATAAAAGGAGAGCTGTTTTCACAATTTCTAGCTAGCAGTTTGCAAATGTGAAATTAAAATTCTGGCTCTTCTCTAATTACAGACACTTAAGTTAAATGGTCTTAATAGATGTATAATGATGGCTTTATAAACCTACAGTTCCTTATAATCTGAAGTAATTTCTACTTCACTTTAAAAAGCATCCATTAAATGCCTATTATGATTTTTATGTAATTTATCAAGACATTTAATGAATGCTTTATGAAATTAAACAGCAATTATTACCAAAGATGATTGTTAACCATATAGATTAACGTGCTATTAATGTGAATTAGCTTTTTCAGATTAAATAGTGAAACTTGTACTTAAAGTCTATTGAGGTGAATGTAGATTAAAATGTTATACGTGCTTGTAATGGAAACTTGAGAGATGCCTAAAAGGAGAAAAAGGTGCCTAATGCAATTTTTCATTAGGGTGTCTGTTAATTGAAAATCTGAGCAAGCCGCAGACAGCACGGAAAGCTAACTATAATAGAAAATCCTTGTTTTTCTAAAAATAGTGGTGTCATGATTACGAACTGTGATCTTCAACTCTATGAATCTTCTGGATGCTTCCATGTAATTATAAAATTCTGGGTTACTGAGATTTCATTGGATTTATAAAATGTAACCGACAATGTAACTGTTATAAAGTTTGTGTAAATGTCTGGGTAAAAGGCACGGAGACCACTTCATCTGAGTCAATTTTACTATGGCAATGACTACAGATTACAGAAATGAGAAAGCAGAATGTATTATCCCAATACTGTCTTGACAGCTTCAGTCCTGCGTTGTGTGTGCCATCATCCCCACCCTCCACCTTCCTCCTCCAAAAAAAAATACCCAAACAAACAAACCATGTTTTAATAACCATGCTTCCTTTAAAAAATGGCAGGGATGAACTGGGCTTTTTTTTTCCAGATACACCTAGAACCAGGATGTTTTAATTTAAAACATTCCAGTAAAATGTAAACTTCTGAAAATACTTGAGCAAGATATTTTTCCTTGGAAACCACATTTTCCAGTGAAATCAGCTGAGAATAATATCACCGTATCTACTACATCATCCATGGGACGTGTTGAAACAGAATACTTTGACAACAATCTTGGTTAGGTCATTTCATAATAATCTAGGTGTCATAGGGAAATGAAATGTGATTATTTCGATGTTTGCATTGATATTATATATAAGTTGATTTCTTTCTGAAAGTTCTGAAAATGCAACTATCTTCATTTACATAAAATTTGAAAGTGTTTAAATTTGCCATGAGATGGAAAATTTCTTTAACAAATCCTGCATGCATCACTCTGATTTATTTTTAATAATACAGCATGTGAAAAGCCTGAAGCTGCATAGTCCTTGCTTATTATCACAAAACACACCAGGTTACCTCCTGCTTTAGTAAGAAAGACTTTCTAAAACTCTGAATGCTATTTCAGCCTTTACCTTATGTTTTGGAGAAAGTCTTATCTATACCAATCCTGATTTATGAGCATCTGATTTATAACAAAGAAAGAGTGAGCTGATACCTCAAAACTTTTAGGAAGTTTAAATATATTATAATTTAAAATAATTTTAAACTTATTTTTAAATGTTGCCACAAACCAGATATAGATGATATTGTTTCACCTATTGTCAGATCAAATACCATGGATCAAAATTTATGTTTTTATTTATGTTATAACCAAAGTTGTGACAGAATTGGATCTGATGCCCTGACTTTGACAGTTTTACTACCATCCATTTTGGAGAAACTGAAAAACAAGAAAAGAAAAGGAGAAAAGAGAGAGGGAGAAAATGGGAGTGACAGATAAAGGTAATGAACCTGTAAGATAAATAATAATTTCTGTATGATGCACTTATTACCTATTGTATTTCTATCCTAAGAAATCTTTTGACCAAAAAGTGACAGTCTTGGCACTAAACCATGATATCATTCTGCAAACTGATTCCAATTTAACTGTTCTATACCATTCAGTAGCATGCATAGCATCATTAATTAAACAAATGAGGCTAAGGAAAAATCAATTTCTGTTAAGAGAACATTTTTATAAGGAAAGAAGGAAATAAGACCAGATCATATCCTTAAAACACAATCAAGTTTTCCCTTGGTTACAAGAATGTATTTATTAATTTTTTTGCTTTTTTTTAATTGAACATTACGAAGGGAATAAATTTTTCTTTAAGAGGAAAAACATTGATGATCTCAAAGTGATCAAAAAAAGATATTTTGTGAACCTTCAAATACCAGTATATTAGTTTAGATATAACTTACATGAAGCTTCATTCTATCTGACTGCTCTATTCCAACTGTAATTTGATTGTTGTAATTTTTTTACCTAATGAACCCTAAAACCTAGATTGCTATGGGGAACTATACTAACAAGATGCCATTGTACACTTAAGGATGGCACAAACAATAAAGCCCTTAGTTGTAAGGATGCCCACGGTTCCTAGTAAAGTTGTGCCTAGGCAGAATAATTAAGAGATTTCGGTCTATAAGAAATGTAGATGACCAGGCTTCCAGAACAGTCTATGAATGTGCTCTTAATATGGTTGACAGTTCTGGTATCCTGAAGGAAGTCTCAGGGCAATGCTTTATCGCTTGCTTTTATTTGCAGCATTAGATTTTCCCTTCCTCCGCATATTCTCATTGTTGCTAGGAGAAATGAAGGCAAAGACTGACCCAATTCCGACCTAACTTCTGGGTCTCATAACATCCTGAGCACCCCTTGACTGAAATGGCACTCTAGCGTTGACTCTTGAGTGAAGATGATTTTTTTTTTTTTGCTTGATTTAGATTATTTTTTTTTCTTGTTCTAGGAAAAGCTGTACTGTAGCTCCTGGCTAACAATTTCTCTGACAAGGAGATTGCATTTGGACATTCAAAGAATCTCTCCGATTTCATCCTCTTGGCACTAATGAAAAAAGTGTTTGCAGAGTCCTCTTGCATGCTTTTTTTTTTTTTTAATAAGGTAATTAAACAGATTTGATTACTGCAGGGCAATTGTTCCTGTTTTCTAGCTAAATAAATAAACGTGCATAGAGGGGTGCCTTCTGTTAGTTGAGTGTTTGTTCTCATTTGCGCTATATACACCTCATGGAGTGATGAAATGGATCAGCTGCAGTTTCCGTGCAGAAAAGCAATGCATATTCTACTTTGTGATTAAGTATGTTCAGCAAACCCCAATAAGAAGAAGTATTATATTTGGAGGAACAGGAAGGAATCAACACTTCCACTTAGCAGTGGAACTTTATAATTGTTGAATAATGAACAATAAACCTATATGTTACTTTTAAGTAAAATTGAATAGTCCCCCCAGAAAATAAATTGAATTATCATTGCTTATTTATGAACCAGCATTTCTGAAGTTGCTGGCCACTCCCATTAAGCATCTTGATCATCAAAATTTCCTGACTGCACTTCATTTAATTTCATTATATATAGCATTTTGATTTTATCAGTACCTTTTTGGTACTGGTACTAGAAGTTCTATTGTATGATACTTCCCGGTAAAATTTATATTTCACTGTAGTCTGATGAATGCTATAACGGGCTACTGTATTATTGAACAACAACAGGAATTCTGACTATCACAAACACTTTTTTTTTGGTGACTACTCATAATTAGGGAATCATTATTAATTTGCATAATAATTACATCTTGACAGTCATTGTTTTTAAGACTTCATTATAAGCCAGTTTTATCATTTAATGAAATATAATGAAATGTAAAAGCATGACCAATATTATTATTGAGTTCTATGCTAAGTACAATCTGATTCATAAAATTTACATAGCTGGGCTTTATCTGCTGTGGGCACCTGGTTTAGCTAAAATGTTTTTGAATACAACATTGTGATTAGTTTTACTGGAATTTATAAAATAGTATGCAGTTTTAACATAAACATCAAGAAAGTAATGAAATACTTAGAGCAATTATTGGAGGGGGGGAGGATGTTATTTATTTACTTTGCCAGCAAGATATTTTTTCCTTAAACATGTGAAGGAACTAATATTCCATTTATTATCACAGGAAATTCTGAAACAAGCATGTGATCTAAAGACTGAAAAGCAGAGATGGACAAAAAGAGAGAGTATGAACACACTACTTATGCATAAGTTGTATAGGTGCTCAATGTGTTCTCTGGATTCAATATTTTAAAATGGTGTATATTACGAATACACGTAGGTATTTTGGATGTTAAACTTTTATTTATTAAGTTTATTAATTGTCATTATTATTCAACTATTTCATTTTTATTTCACTTAATTTGACTAAAAATATTTGACTGAAAATAGTTTGTCTAACTATTGATGCTTCAAGTAAGAAGGTAAAATTTTCATGTCAGGAAATAAAAATCTATTTTAAATACCCATTTGAACCTACCTAGTGACTTGTGCAAAAGATTATGGAACTATAGAGTAATTCCCATGTTAAATTTAAGGGAGATGCATGACAAATTTGCAGAAGTAAAACCCTTATCTCTCCAATTTAGAGAGGAAGATATTGTAGGAGACCAAGTCAAAGGCTTTACAGAAGTCTAGATAAATGACGTCCATAGTTCTTCCCTGGTCCACTGATGTTGTCACTCCATCATAGAAGGCCACTAGGTTGGTCAGACAGGACTTGCCCTTGGTGAAGCCATGCTGTCTGTCTTGAATCACCTCTCTGTCCTCCTTGCACTTTAGCATAGCTTTTGGGAGGATCTGTTCCATGATATTACCAGGTACAGAGGTGAGGCTGTCAGACCTGTCAGGTTGGATGTGGTATAAAGCTTGTAGAGAAGCCTCATTGTCCAAGATAACACAGGTTCTGCTAAGATTAGCAGTAATCGTTCCTTTGCTAATCTGGAGTCAAACTTTAAAAGTGGAGTGGAAAAAAAACTCCAACAGTTCAAAATACAAATATCTACTGCACTTTCGTGTTTGCTGATCATAAAATTGAAAAACAAGGAAATGTGTCTAATAGGCAGGCAAAAGGGAGGATGAGAAAGTTTGCTTCTTTTGAGCACTTAATTTGAGATTGATAAAAGTTAAAATTTAGACTTCCCTATCACGTCTGTGTCACTACTGGCAGAGCCTTGAGGTCCACTGTAAGACTCTTTACCTTCATCCTGATCTTGAGAGATACCCAAACAGGAATGAAAGACAGTGAGAGATGTCCTTAGCTGCTACAAGTGCTATAGGTTTTAAACCAAAAGTTCTGGACATCCCTCAAACCAGCTGTAAGCATTTAAGTATCTTCTCCTCATATGTCTGTTTCTCAAGACTGTTTATCTTGTCTTAGCAATATTTTTCCTCTGGTTTAATATGAACCTAGCATAGCTAATCAATACTGATGTCTTTCAGAAAACTACTGCTAACTAAAGGAGAAAAAAAAAAGAGCAGAGGCAATGCCTTAGAGAACTGATAGCACAAGCTTACCAGCCATTTCCTGACTTCAGTAAACAGCTTGTTTTGCTGTCATTGTGAAAGAAATTGATGGAAAGCATTGGAACCTATGCTAGAATCCAGATTTTCCATATCAATTATTCATACTGTTTTTCAAACCAAGGTATAGATTTTTAACACGTAAGTCTATAGGAAGGCAAGTTCAAACTCCAGCAGGAACAGTTACAAATGATATAATCCAATTCTCTTCCTTTTTCTCTCCTCTCTTGCATGGAGGATTGTTAATGTTCTTTACATAAACGTGCCTGTGTGCTCTGCATGACCTAGGCACAGACATCTTACACCACCTTAGAAGTTTACTGAGGGACTGAGAAGAGTTGAATGATACTGGCCATAAGATTAAAGCTCTTAAGACGTTCATATTGAAAACTCTAGATCCTGTTTAATGTTGTGATACATTAATCTTTCAGATCTTGGCATTTATCTGATCTGTTAAATCCAACTGCACGGAACTGGTGAACTGAGAAAATTTCTCCATACAGTGCAGACAGCAATTATACTGCTTCATATTCCTTTAAAGTTGTCAAGGAGACCACTCAGTCCTAGGTGGTTTCTACAACATTCCTGTGTTTAGCAGGTTTTTTTATCCTTTGTCATATTACTGAAAGTGTTTCTTAGAAAAGACTGTGCTGATACATAAATAAGAACATGAGAAGATCTTTGTATCATTAGTTTTAGATGACCCAGTCTGCTAATGGCCAAACAGATACCACCACGACAGCTATCTCATGGACATCTGGAACAATTTGCTGTCCTTGAATTTTGACAATGGTTTTCATTCAGACACTTGGAGGTGTTAGTACCTCTGATAAGAAGAGAAAGAGCAGAAGTAGTGAGACCAATCCAGAACACATCAAGCTGATAACTAGGTTTTGTAACTAGGTGTAAAGAGGTTGAATATAATTCCACACAACTTGCTGATTCTTTTGGTTTTCTATTGCAAGTTCTTAGATGTCCTGGTTTAAGATAAACAAGGCTGTTTTGGTTTTGATGGACATATCAAACTGCCAATTAGCGTATTCCTCCCCTGCATGTCAGCACGTCTCACTGGCTGTGGGTCTTTGAGTGGGATGGTGTTTATTTAAGAACACCGTGCAGACAGAAAATCTTGTGCCTTTTCCACCCGCTGCTTGGATCGGCTGCAACCCCTCTTCTTCGCTCGCTGCCGCTTGCCACCTGCCTGCAACCCCCCTTCTCGCCCATGCTGGGACACTGCTGCTCAGCGCTGCCGCTCAGGTCGGCTCTGTGCCACCAGCCATGACCACTCCTTGTTGCCGCTCGGTGCTGCTGGACCGCCTCAGCCATGACCCCTCGCTGCTGTCACATATTCTGCTGGCTCTGCAGTGCTTTCTACTGCTGCTGCGTGTTCCTGAAGTTGCTTCCTGGCCCAGCCCTGCACGTGGACCATCACTGCTGCTCCCAGCTCCTGGCAAGTCCTGGCCCCGACTGCCACCACATGCCACCACCATTAACAGACTGGTACTTTTTTTCTTATCACCTTGTTTCCTTAACTATGGATCAACCCTCACTGCACCAGATTTCTGCTTCTATATATATACTTGTGAATCTCTCATTTGTTTTCTCTATATAATATCTTTTCTATTGTTATTAACACTGTTTTAGTTTCCCAAACTTAAGAGGCCTCACAAGATTTTTTTTTTTCTTCTTGTCTCTCTTCTTAACCCTTTCTCCTGGAATGAGGAGAAGGGGCTGATTAGAAAGAGAATTCATCCCGTGATTGGCCAGCCTCAGCCAACCAGTGACATTGAACTACCATAAAAGATAGAGAAAGTAAAATAATTTCTCCACTTATTTCCAAAGCAAGCTAATTTTAAGTTATGCAGTCTCTGCAGTACGGGCACAATAAAGGAAAATACCAGTTCTGAACTCTTGTAGAGAACAACAGAGATATTTGCAACTAAGTTCTTCAGTATATTGTGCTGTCACACACTAAAAGTTTTGGGGGCTGCCTGCATTGCAGTGGAGCACAGACACAGTGTAGCAACGAGAGACACATCTGAATGGTCTGAATCACCATCAAACCCAGAACTTGTCTGAGGAATCTTCAACTCCCCTATTCTGTCAAGGAAGTCATTTCTAAAAGTGCATTTACATTTAAAAGTACATTTATATATATTCCAAGAATGGATAAATGAATTTTTATGGCACTGGAAGAGGTATTGACCTCAGTGAAAGAACAAACATATTCTCTGCACTAAGGAGAGAAAAGCAATAAGCATCTGCCTCGTATCCAGTGGTTGTGGGGGGATAATTCATAGCTAAGGGAGCTCTGAATAAAGTACCAATCTTCGTGTTTTATGCAGCTCTGGTGTAAAAATGTTTAGACAGTATGGTATTGACTGTGTAACGAGTGCTTGAAGTTGAAGATGCTTTCCCATTTACTTTCTCTGCTGAAGTTGAGAAAAGATACACCTTTTGTTTTATGTCCCGAATGCATCTATATCTTCATTTGAAACCATATCACCTCTTTAAGGAGATCCTACCTAAACTGTATTTAAAAAAAAAGAAGTGATAAAGGAAAGAAGAGCAGCTGTAGAGCTGCTGATTTTTTAGAAGAGATGTGATATAGTGTTGTGAAAGAATGCTTGCAACATGCAAAGCTGCTTGATCATCTTAGACACTGATAGGAAAAAAAGAATGTCCAGTCAGTGCAACAGAACTTGTAGGCAACAATAAAGTAAGTAAATTTATACATGAAATAAACAAATTCTGCACCCTTATCATTTGCACGATAATTTAGAAACAATCGGCTTTCAAACTTTCCTTGACAGCAGGATGAATTTACGCTATTTTAAATATCAATATTAATTAAATTATATATTTAGTATACTTAAACACAGCAATTTGAAACAACCCACACACAGTATGTTTCTGGGTCATGAGTGACAAGATTAATTAGCAAAGCATTCAGATAGCTTCTTCCATGTCAAAAGATATAATTAAGGTGGCACAGAACACTGTAATTTATCACTTGAGATACGGCAAATTATTCTGCTCTCCATAATTTAAATATAACATTAAGCAGTATCTCGTGCTGCTAATAACATGAAATTGTAGCTGGTATTATCTGTTTATGTATTTTCATTCTGTTAGCTTGGGAAAATGTTTACTAAATGAAAAATATATTGTGGCCCCATAGTTAACAGTTAGGTTGATGACAGCATTAGGAGCCTTCAACAATGCCTAAAATGTGTTTGTCTTAAACGATGCTTACTGAAAGAAAAAACAGTCTTTTTTTTAATTTTGTGTTTTTAGCACACTATTACTTTGTTCTCAGCAAAGTTAGCAGCAGTAACAGAGGTCTTTCTCTATTCAGCGTAAGTCAGAAGAACCCATCTATCTCATTAATTTCCTGGAATTCGTGCTTTGAAAACAGAGCCTGAAAAACACGTCTTCCCAGAGGAAGTCAATGAAACACCCAAACAGACACAGTTCCTCTCTTCCACATTCTGCTATTTCTACCCAGGAAATGTACTGAGGACAGAGCCATATAGTAACTCCAATGCTACATAAATTTTTCACATTACAGATTCTCCAAGAGGGAGTGTAAGCAACTTTAAAGAACATTTGGCCACATGGAAATTTAATTAAAGATAGGGTTTGAATGTGTTTTCCTTGAGTAATACATATGCCAGGGTAAGAGGAATTGACTTTCAATTACGCTGATTCCAAGAAGACTTATGCTCACTTAATTTCCACCAGTGATTAGGCTTTATGTAAAAAAAAAAGGCAAGACTCCCAATCTGACATGACTATGGAGCAGAGATTATACCTCTTATGATTTGATTTCTCAGCGCTTTCTCAAATTTACCCACTATTGTAGGACTAATGACCAAGTTTAAGAACTGTGAAGTCAACAAACCTATCTTTCTCAGGATCACTAAACTCTTAATGTGTCATGTAGAATGGATTTAGAGGTACATTTTCTTCCTTAGAAATTGTAGATTTTTGTCACTGTTTAACTATGGCAAGACTGCTGTGGAATCTTTTCTTTAAAAACTGCATTACATTACTAAAGAAGAAACTCCTTTACCAAAAAAAAATGCTTTATAAGAATATTGAATATAATTGTATATAAGGAATACAGAAAAAATTGTTTTCTTTAAAGATACTCAAAAGCAGTCAATAAATCATTCAATCTAACTTGTTTTGAACAATAATGGCTAAGTAACCTAGGGATATTGTTAAGCTTTTTATGGGCAAGACATAAGCCTTCTCATTAAACATACATCATTGTATTGCAAATGTCACTCCCTCAAGCGTTTCTTCAAATCAATATCTTTTACTCCCTTCTAGCCTGTCTGGTAAGATACAGTCTGCATACACAGTACTGACTCCAATTCTATTAGAAGATAATAGTGCATGCCATTGAAATCCTTTAGGCATCTCTTGTATAATGAAAACTCTCAATGTGAATGAGCCACAAGGTTGTTCTGACAAGCCAGAGGATCATACAGAAAACATGTGCATACTGTTTTGTGCGATTTCTCATTATCATAATGAAGTGAGATTTCCTCCTACCTATCCATTCAAAAACAAAAGGAAACATTTCCATATATGTAAAGTACAAAAAAAAGATGTTTTCTCAAGATCTCCTTAGCTGACATTTTAAAATTTCAATTTTACTAGAGGCTATATAGAGGAAATAAAGACACCACAGTGTGTCTTATTAAGCTTAGCAAAATACTACTTTGAGCAAGCCATTAAAAATGAACTATCAACTAGATGCTTTGTTTTCCTTTAGCTTTCTAATAACTATCTAATTGTTTTCAGGAAAAGGCTTCTGTCACGAATTACATACTATACTGAGGAAATATTAAATATTCAATATTTATTTGAAATGTATCTTAATACATAAGTGACATGCATGAATAAAACATTTTTCCTTTAAGCATAGTTTAGTTCAATAAATATAAAGAGCCAACTGTTTAAAATCCCAGAGAGATCTAACTTCATACACAGGATTTTACTCCCATTTAGAAATTTTAATAGCTTTAAAAGTGAATTGAAATAAGCAGATAGAGATCATTTTGGAATGAGAGTTTCTTTGAAAACAGAAGTTCTGTGGAGACCTGAAAAATGAACTTTACATAAGGCATGCCACAAACACAGACATGGTTTTGATTCACAATGTTTGTCTACATTACTTTTGTTGGGCCTCCAGCAAAAGCCCCTTCAAGTCACTATGTGTTCCAGTTGCACAGTGGATGGATTCAGGCAAGTGATGAAAGATAAAATCTCCAGACACATAGCCGCAGTGCTATGTAACTGTCCTGGGTCCAACATGGTGGAACCGGATGCTCTTCTGTTGCCTGGCTTTCTTCTTCCCAGAGAGCTGTGGTTTTTCCAAGCTTCCGGGAAGGAGGACACCCCTCTTTGAATGAACTCATAAAAGGGGGTGTGTTGAGAGATTCAACAACATCTTGTTTTCCCCCTCTGCTCTATCTACTGTCCTCTCTATCTTGTCCGTGCTGCGGCTCTCTCAGATATGCCGCACAGGGCTCCTGAATCTCACGCTCCCAGACTGGAAACCCTTATCAAGGAGAGAAAGTCACGTCCATGACCTGCTATTTCCCTGAAGCAGTAAAAGACTCCTTCTGCAGAACGGGTAGAACCTTCTCCGTTTCTGCAGATTCCCAGTGGGGGTGGTCTGTAAACTGTCTTGCCCCGACGGATTGACCCAGCGATACCCCTTATCTCTGCGGCGGATGAAGTAGGCACCAACGCGCAGCGGAATTTGAAGATATTCCCTTGGGACGCCACCAGGCCGGCCCGTGGCGCAAATGTGTGTGTGTGGGGGGAGTCTGGGAAGAGCATTCCTTGGCAAGGAAGAGTTCTCTGCAGCCACTCCGGAGGAAAGAGGGACTATGTTTTATTCGCGTGAAAGGTTTGCTTCAGGAGAAAGTTCCTATATTGAGAGCTTTCTCGTCAGGTGAACAAACTGGACTTGTCCTTCCCCCTCCCCCCCCACACTGGCGTGGCGAGCCATTGTGGAGGGGGGAGTTTGTTTGTAAGCGGGGATGGTTCTGATCGGGAGATTTTATATGTAACTGTACACTTTTATCTATTCTCCCTTTATCTCTTTCTCTCCCTTTTCCAGTCCGGCTTAACTTCGAAAATGATTTTACTTTGGGGGCGTTTTTCTATTAAACTTTTCTGTTCCTATCCTTTTCATATGTAGTCTGTGTGTTATCATTTCCTTTGCCCGACTAAAGCCTTAATGAGCTCGTTAACATGCTGATAAGCCGTTAACAAGCATCAAAAGTTTTTGTGTGTGGTTTGGCTGGTTTTGCTTTTCCAGCCGACACACTATTTTGTCACATCCCTTTCGGTGGGAAACAGCCCCCCTTTTTTCAAACTGCGACAATAATCTCACAGAAGAAGCTTGGTGGTAAAACACAGTAATGGAGGTATTTATTATTTTCATTCCAGTAGTGCTGAGAGTCCCCAGTGAAGAACAAGATGAGCAGGTACTAAGCAGAGAGATAATAAGTAACTTCAGCACAGTATTTTTTCACAATAAAAGCATGAAAAGAAGAAGATACCTTCACTCTGATATGACTTAAGCCATACTGATGTCCATATTACCCCATCCCAGCCTTGGAACAGCTTGGAAGTATTATTAGATCTCCTTATTATTAGACCTCCTTTGCTAAATAAACAGAGTCTTAGATCTATCTGCGTGTTCTTGGGAATTGGTCATTGGTCATTGTTCAGACAGATAATGCTAGGATTTTTGAAGCTGTTGTTAAGATGGAAACTTTTTTACACCCTTGATTACGTGTGACTTTCCACCTGGACTTGTTCTCCAGGTGGAAACAGAGGAATGAAGGCTATTCCTGTAGTGCTTTTGGTAGGTATGGCCGCATCGGCCAGCAGCACTAGGACAATGCTTCTGCAGCTTTCAGACCGTGAAATAACAGCAGCTGGATGTTAGCTGATTCTTCATGACCTTGTGGTGTTGCTCAGCAGCCTTTGCCCACGTCCCTGGGAATTCCTGTGTTGCTCACTACTGTTACACACAGAGTAGCATGGGAGATGCCTGGGGAATAACTACCCTGCAGGATGGCGTCCACAGGGATTTTGGGTTTGTTTCTCTGTTTCTATTTTTGTTTCAGGAGATGAGGGAGTGTGCCTCAAGTGATGCTACTTACATATGCAATCAACTGAATGGAATATAAGACATCTGGCCATGTACCAGGTTTTACACAACCCTTACAGTAATCCTTTACAGTGACAGATGATTTGTAGGTACACATTTGAAAAACAAGAAATTAGAATATTTTTTGTCTATCTCTTTTATACAAATGACAGTGATAGTTATTCACACATTCATTCTAACACAATAAAATGGAAAGTTCTTACATTTTAGTCTAAATAAGTCAGTTGACTTTCTCCTTTCTGAAGTCAAATGAAAAGTAGAAATCTAAACTAATATGCACATTTCGGCCTCTGATAGCTAACAACTATTTTGCAAAGACTAACTATATAGTTCTGTTAAGCAGAAATTCATGGAAAAGCATGTTCCAGTTAAAACTTATTTGAAGTCTGCTCATCATTTTTACTGAATTTACCCAATGTCTTTCATAAGTCACAAATGAATAAATCCCATGGTGGAATGGTATTTCTGCTATTACTGACACATCATCTTTCATTCCAGTAGTTAAACACTCTGCAGAGATCCTGCAAAAAACTGCTTTTCCTCAAGGTTTACAGGTGATTAGATTTGGAATTGGTGCTCCCGCTCCCATGATATTTAAAATCTAATCTTGCCAACATGGAGTGAAAGCGAACTGCCTATTAACTAAAAGCATTACTATTAAGAGGCACAATTAGCTATTAATAAGTACAAGATAGATCCATTCAATAAGACACAGAAAAAAGCTGGTTTGCATCACTAGTTAATCAATATACATGGCTCTACAGTATTCGCTGGCAGGAAAAACAACATAACACCATTTATGTTAGATGTTCTGTGGGGCTAGTCAAGTACATTATCTTGCCACTTACAGGTAAAGATTTCACCTCTCCCCCTTCCTCTAGCGTTCAAAACATGAATAGTTTCTTAAAAGTAGAGAGAAAAATGTATGATAAGATTAGCAGGCAATTACTGCATATCATGTTTAAGAGAACAGCAAATTTCCAAGGGACTAAAGAGTGTCCCTCTGTAAATAAATATCTCTGATCATTATTTGCTGTGGTAGAGCCATGATGAGGTCTGATGCTTTGTTGATGTATTGCAGGCTCAAGGAAAGTTAATGGTACAGTTAGCCTGAGCCTGGCTGCCTTTCTTTTCTCATTTTCTAAGCTGCAGTGTGGCATAGCCTTTAGCCAGTATAGCAACTCCCAACTGAGAATGCATTAAACTGAACAGATGAATGGCAGCATTTTAAAGCGAATCTGATAACCTCGACATGCTTGTGGGTTTTAAAGAGTCCACATCAGATAAAAAGAACTACTGGACACCTGAGAGCTAACATATTCTTCTAGAGAGAGAGGATGCTAAGAATTCAATTGGGCCATAGAGAATACTCTAAAAAAAAAGATCAGAAAGGGCAAATGCAGTTTTTATATCACCAAAAAGACCAGAAATACACAAAATCATGCTACTCAGGAAACACTCAACCGAAAAGAACATGGCAAATATTTGTAGTGTGCTTCCTCATACAGAAAAAAAATCATTCATTACAGCCTTTTTATTTTTAATAACTAATGACTTTTACATAGATCTTAGAGGTGCAATGGCAAATTAAGCTTCAATCCTTTATGAGTAAAATCAGTGCATTGCAGACTTTCACTAAATTGAGGAAAAGTAAAATTTCATTTTCTTATTGAACGCACACACTTTTATCCCAGACTTGAAATAAGAGGAATACTTCTCATAAACTCATTGTAAAGTAGCAAATATCATTAATGCTGTATTTTCCTGTCATGATTTCTAAGCTAAAAAAATGTAGTGTGGTGCTTTAGCCAGGCATTTTATCAAACATCCCTGTTCCTTGGATCCAGTGCGTCTGAACATTCTTCTTTTATACAATTAACTTAAAACCAATGTTTAATGAAAATTTTGTGGAATGCACAATATTTATTTTTTCTAAAGTTAAATTCATTGATAGCCATTTAACTGTTCCTACACTGGAGAAAAAGAATCGATGTATTCAGAAATATGAGTTTAGTGCTTGAGCCAGCTGCTACACGCACACAAATTTTTGCAGAAATATAATGAGGTCACATGAATGGCATTATTTTACATTTGATTTGGGGGAATAAGAATTAGACTGGATAATCCAGTCGTAAAATTAAAACATATGAGGGGGTTGCTTTAATACAAAAGGTACCGGAATCAACAATGTCTTCCTACTGCAATATTCATTCTCAAGGGTGAAGTGGTTCTAGTCAGACCGGTAGAAAAAAAGAGATATTGAAGCGCTTTCTATACCCGTAGGTATATTGTAGCTCCACATGCCTCAGGTCAACACCCCAGACCTCTCATAACTAAAATCAACAGAGAGCTACTATCGACTCTGACTACTATAACTTATGGATGGTTTTGTATTCCTTTTCCACATTTCTAAGTTTTGTTAATTTCCTCTGGGTTCTAAGGACAAACAAGGCTGAGAAAATGCTGTGGTGAAGGATGATGCCTTTCTGTTGCAGCCTTGAGAGGATAGATGATAACTTCCTGTGAGATATGAGGGAACCCTGACTGAAAACCCATTCACACCTCTTTAGAGAAGGGAATCTCTTATGCAGGAGAAGTTTCTAGTGCTTTGCTTGTATAGCAAAATTTTCTAAATTTTACACCTACCCTTTTGTTTTCCACATTTTACTGCACAGATGCAATCTATGTCTGGAGCTGAGATCCTATTATCTAACTAAATCTATATTAAAACATTTTAAACATGACTATTTCATAGCATATGTACTTTCATAACTGTTAATATTTTGATGAAATAATTATAGGAAAAAGAGGAAAAAATTATAGAATATCTCCTTACAAATGTATCAGGTGTTAGAATTTTTTCTTGAGTCTGTCTCATAATTAAGAGAACGTTTATTAAGCCAGTTGTTGAAGTTAGAAAGCATCAGTGTAGCAGAACCAGACAATGTAAGTCTTAAGAAATTGAATGGAATCTTTTCCTCTTCCAACCAGATGATCCTCTGATTCTATAAGTAGTGGAGTTGCCAGACAACAGAAATACTAATAAAAAGGAATTCCTGTAAGCAACCTGCTCCGTCAGTAACATTATTACAGGGCAGTCCTAGGCCTGTTCTTGTTTGCAGGCCAAAGAATTACTGGTTGTAGCCTAAAATAAAACGGAGATACGGACAAATTGCTGGAGACAATCTTGTCTTCTGTCTCTGAAGCTATCACCACCCTAGCAGAGCTGCTAGCTGAGAGCCAGTCTAACTTTCTTTTGGATTTAGGGATATCATAGGAAGGATGGTAATTACCTGAAGACACTGATGCTGTGAAACCTGAGGTATTTTGATGAGGTACTCAGAAGTTTCTCTCTGTGGCAGTATTTGTATGTAGCTCTACGCCTGTTTTGGCACATCCTTATACAGATATATAGTGCTTTCCTTATACAGATGTATGCAGCATATTTTGTAACTATTAAAAGAAATGAAAAAGACATCACAGCTGAACTAATTAGGTTTCAAGAAGAATTTAATTATACTCTTGGGTTTAGATTTGCCACATCATAAGAGGAGAAAAAAATATTGAGGCATCTTACTGAGTACATTCAATATGTTAATGAACTTTTTATTATGGACATAGTTTCATATGAGAATAAACCTATATTAGCAGATCCATGAGTAAAGCATGATGGAATGCAGTTGATATAAATCTAAAAAATAAAATTAGAATCTGTTTATAAATAGCTATTAATTTTGCTTTCCAGACTGTTTAATCCTTATTCATCCAGTAACTCATTGATTTTGAATGAAGTTATAATTGACAAAAATTACAGGATCTCATCTAAATCTTTAAAAATACTGTTATTTTCTAGGAAGCTTCATTATTACTATTATTATTATTTTAAAGGCAAGCTTTGCATGCATCATTCTTTTTTCTGAGTTGCTCCTAAGAGAAATACTGAGAGATTTCTGATTTATAGCACAATGGAGAAATTGGAGCAAGGATACAACTCAGAGGCCTTGACTGGCTAAAGCCCAGCAGAAGAAATATAATGAAGAAGTATTTAAGAAGTAAAATGCTGCCTTTGCTTAAGCAAGGCTCTGAAACCTGATAGCTTCCTGACAGTTCATCATTGGATGGTTACAACTACCTCTATACAAGACAGAATACATGATCAATATTCAAACTCACTGTCTTCATCTTGTCATTTGCATACCACCCAAAATACATACGTGTACACACACACAAAAAAAAACCCCCAAAACAACTTAATATATCAAGACCAATAGTTTTACCCTTTAGTCACTTCTCCAAAACAGCGTATGGAATCCAGTAAATACAACTGCACTGTTGTTAGTGACAGGTTACAGACTTTGAATTGTTCTGGTCTGGGCTGTCCCTGGCCTGAGCAGGGCTGAGCTGGGTTTGCCAGGCTCCCCATGGCCAAGTGTCCATTGCCCAGCCTGTCTGAGCTCCAGCTCTGTGAGTGCTGCTGGGGAAGGGCTGACAGCCCCAGGCAGTCCCTGCTGGGCAAACAGCCCCTAGGGCTACTGGGGGCCCGCAGGGTAGCTTTTAACCATACCTGGGAACAGCATGAATTCAGCAGGCAGGAATAGGAAGAAGTAATAATAGTTCTAAGGAGAAATTTAAAAATTCAGGAGGAAGAAAACATCCACTCGTGTTTCTCCTGCCACTTGCACCTTAAGCATCCTCCTTGTCCTCCTTGTGAAAATCTCAGGATGCCAAAGAACTCACTTTAACTTCCTCTCCGACTTTGCCCAGGGAAGATTACCTTTAAAGTCCAGGGGAACATTAAAAGAGTGATAAGAAAATCAGAATTAAGGGGTAAATACTAGGTATATTTTTTTTATACAATGATTTTAAACATATAAGTCATGGCTTATAATTCAGGCTTTTCCGTATTTATTATTCAGTTTAGATTTGTTAAACTTTGTTGGAATAACAGTAAGTTCTTACAATCCACCTGTGTTCCCTGTTCTGCATATTCAAATTCAGTGTAACAAGAATTCTAAAAAATAAAAATAGTGGATTTATAATTATAAACCTAGGCTTTTCTTTCTTAGACAGTGCAAACTGCAACAGCATTATCAGATTTAATAATGCCAAGGTGCTTACACGAAATGAGACTCTGTGTGCAGACCCCCAGTGGAAACTCTTAGGACTACTTATAGCACTGAAACTTTTGAAAGAACAGATGCTGTCTCTCTGTGTACAAGTTCTCTTTGGCCATTAAAATAGGCCTAAAAAAAGCAGTATTCCAGCTACAACTACGAACTTAGAGCTTTAGTGTTGAAGAAACAAGGTCAGTGTTACCACAAATCAAGGGTACTTCATCAGTTGCTACTTTTTATGAGGTTGCTGAGGTAAATTTTACAGTACAGTTTTAAACATCATTCACTTTGTGACCTTACCATTAATGTGTTGATACACACTTCTGATTGCATTAGTGAGCAGAGTAGCTTCATCTGTGGAACTACATCTTCTACCTCCCTTTCCTCAAGACATTCTAATAAGAAGACATGAAGGTAAGTAGAGTTCATGCAAAACTAAGTTTACCTCTAACTTATGCCACATTTTTAATGTTTCCTTTATGCCATATAAAAGCATTTGATACTAACTGATCCTGAATTGTAACAGTACATCTAAAGAGAAGATAATGCACCCGTGGGGAATTCCCTTTCATTTAGGAGTGTAAACTCTTAAGCATACGGGTACTATATCCAAGGGCTTCAAAGGAAAGCATTTGGCCACACTGTGCACTTTGATTTCAATAACTTGATAGAACTAGTAGTTTTACAATAGAAATGACCTGCCAACAGCACTGCAAGGAAAAACCAATTATAAGAAAGAATTATAGTAATAATGATAGACCTGCACCTGTTATTTTAAAGTGCTGGCCAACCATGGTTTCATTAAAACAAAACGAAAGTAGCACCAGTGGAGAATGAGATGCAAGTGAAGGTGGTGTGTTGATAGCTTGACTCTTAGTGATCCATTTATAGGGTTATAGATTTTCAGTTTATCGTGGAAGGGAATGAGCAATTTGGCCAACACATGGAGGATTTCATCATGTCATTACGACTGCTCATGTGCCTTGAATGTCAAACAAATGTTGGGTTTTAGTCATTTTTGGTCAAGTTTTATAGTTTAAATGATTATTTTCCAATATTTTGAATTTTTTTCTCAGCTTCAATACAGCACCTTTTTGTTAAGAAATGAATAGTACAGAGTTGGCAAATCAAAACCTTCTGTTACCTTGACATGTGATTTGGAAAGGTTTAAAAAAAGTAATCAAAAAGGCAGAAATCATAAATAAACACAATTTAAAGTCTGCCCTTGTTCCTTCAGTATGTAAATTGGGAAGGAAGACAGGTCATGTTTATGCAAATTTGTTTAAATTTTAATCTGTTAAGTTTTTTCTACAAGGGAGAAGACATTAAAAAACTGTATTAAAGAAAAACAGGGGAGCAACCTCATACAAGGAGAAGCTGTTTCCTGTCTGTAAGAGTAAGACAAAATGAGCAAATTTTTATTTGTCTTCACCTTACCAATATTCTATTTTTCTCCTGATCCATTTTAGTGTATCATTAATCTTTAAAAGCATTTGAAAAGTTGTTCTAGTATAAAATTTTTGTAATTGAAACAAAAATGTTTTAAATACTACTGTGGTAAACAAGCTAAAATGAGAACTGATGCAAACAGTAAACAAATCAATCCAAGCCCAAGTAATATGACAGAACACACTGCAAAAGATGCAACTTTCAGCTGCTCCATAGAGGTTGTAATGCGCTTTGATGGGTTGTGATCTTTCCTCTCCCACATAATTATTCTCTCATTAGGAACCATTTCCTGAATTAATAATTTCACTACCTAAAAAGAAGGGGTTGTCATGTATATAACCAGAGATTAAATGCAATCACAGTGTCCAGATCAAAACATACTAGAGCGCTCTTCTAACCATTTTTTAAAAAAACTCATTTCAATGCCCATTGGCTAAGGCTTAATGATATGATCCCTAATATGATGGAAACAGCTAAAAATCATAATAGCACCATGTCGTATATTAGAGGGGGGGAAGTGGATAAAAATTGTTGTAGAATAAAACACTGTTCTCCACGACCCACTCTTAAATGTTCACAAGAGTACCAGTTCTCCGCAGATCACTTTTTGGAAATCTGTGTTCAAGGAACATCAGACAAACTCTTGAGATATGGTTAGATTAATGGGTGTGACTTGCTTCCCATTGAAGGATCAGTGTTAAACGCTACCCGTGTATCAACCCAAAGTGGTTCTCAAACACAAAGTGGCAACTCCACAGCCAAGGACTCAGGTCATTCGTAAGATTTCATGTCTTCAGTTACCACAACTACTACTTGATTTGCTAACCTGCACCTAAACACTGAAGCTTTTAACCAAGCACTTGGCTTTTCTGAGTGCTTGCCACCTGAGCCTGAGGTTTTGCTTCTGGCTGAGTTGAGCTGTTTTCTCCACCCTGCTTCTCCACCATCTGACATCTTATCATGGGAAAGTTTCCATGGCAGCCAGCATAAGGTACCGTTGAGCCTTGCCATTATACTTGATGGGTTTTTTCTTTACAGCTTCGATCCAGACTGCAATGTCATTTGTCAGGAAACTAACCAAGAGATCAAAACCAGTTTTGGGCATTTGAAATGGCTTTTGTGCTTTAGCTGTCCTTCTAAAGTAAAAGGAGAAAACTAAAAAAAAAACAAAAACAAAAAAACCAAACAAACCAACAAAACCCCAAACAAATGAACAAACAAAGACCAAACAAAGCACAATCCCATCCCAATCCCCCAAAACCAAAAAAACTCCAAACCCAAAAACCAAACAAAATCCCAAACATACATCAGGGTAGGTGCTTGCTACATATGAGTATAGAATCCTTATTTATAACCAGAACATGAGTATATTATATTTTTCTTGGCTTTTAGATGTTTGAGAAAAAAATAAATTATTCCATCCCAAAATTTGGAAGTGATACACTTAAGATGTTTTACAAGTGTATAGGAGACTTACTAAAGAAGAAGGGGAAAAAAAAGGAATAAACCTAAAATATAACCCCTCTGGAAAGTATTGAAAGGAGGAAGCTCCTGCTGCGTTAAGCGCCTAGTCACAAAAAAAAAAAAAAAAAAGAAAAACATCCCTCTCCAAAAATAACCACACAAATTAAATCCCCAGGCCTTAAAATCCAGCTAGTTAACATCTCCTGCATGGAGACAAAGATAAGTAATCCATTCTGTAAAAGTTTTGATACCTGGCTGGCTTTGCTATCATGTTAGTCTCTAGAATGCTGTACATAACATTGGACATATACAGAGTTTTCTGTAAAGTACACAAGAACAGCTAAAAAATCCAACAGTCCACAGCTTGATCCGAAAAGCTAAGTCAGAGCAGATGGATGTGAAAAATTGGACTCCATGCAAATAGCCCTAGTATAAAGGCAAGAGTCTTCCATTCTCATCTGCATTTATTTTTTCCTCCTAGCCTCATGAGTGCAGTTTGTCTGTCCAAAGATCACCCTCATTATTACTACGTGTATAACAAGATTTCTTTTTGATCATCTCAGCAATTCATTTTATGGGTTGAATATATCAAATTAAAAAATAACTAGTGATGAGTCTTATGCTACAGGAATTGAATTTACTCAAGAAATACATTGTCCTGAAGCAATACACAGAACTCCTATGGAATTAATATGTGCACATTCTTTGCAAGCTACAAAGACTACACTAGTATTCAAGGTTTAGAGCAGAGAAGAAAATTAAGCTGACCCCACTGCCTTCAGCATTTTCCTTTGTTTGAATACCAATGATTACAGTTCTAGAGTCTCATTATTCTTTTGGCAGGGCTTCCACTACCATTTATACATGAGTAATTTCTTTTTATGGACCCTATATTGTTTTGTTCAAAACACATTTATCATTACAGAATGCGATACAGTAGGAGCAAACAGCAAGAGCTTCTCACTAGCATTGTCACTGTTAAACAACTGCACATGAAAACCATCTAATATGTGAACCTGAAAATGCTTGTTTTACAATATCCTGCAGTTGCCAGAGGCTTGTCCATAATGAGCTTAATTGCTCATACAGTTGAGAATTGCGTACACAGTCCTGTACAGCATATGTTGAAGGTTTGGGGAACTAAAATCTGTAACTGAGATAATTTTATCATTAATATCAGTTTTCTATAATTAATACAACACTCAAGGCTCTATAACACCTAATAGATCTTATCAGCTCAGAGAGGAAGTATCCAGTTTCATAAATCAGAACTTTTGGGGTGATTTGTAAACTATTCCCTAATTGCATACACACACGTTTGCACACACACGTATTTATACTTTTGCACAACATTTTGACAAGACATATCTGAAAATGGATGCAGACCTTCAACTGGAACTAAGTCTGTCTTCAACCTCACATACAGTAGTGCAATTCCCCCAAGCAAAGTAAATTTAAAAAAAAAAGAAATTAGAAAAAAGAAAAAGAAATAGAGATGATATGTGCTGTATTTCCTCAAGATTAGTTGTTAAATTAAATATTATTTTTATTA
>NW_010424962.1:0-6518 GCF_000710305.1 Buceros rhinoceros silvestris | reverse complement strand
TTTCTCTTGGAGACAGATATCTGTAATAGACACCTTTTTCTCTTGAGAATGTTTACTCTAAGTCATCTTTCTTTTTACTTCTAGAAATGCAAGGTTACTTAGGAAAGACTAAAATGTTTGAAAATTCTTCACTATCTATCTGGTGGAATGGAAAAGTGTTACTTTTTACTTTGATTACCTAGAAATCACAAGTCTGAACTGCAATAATATTATATGCTTAGCTAAATTAAATTACATAGTAATTATAAACAAACATACCGAGCTGTGCATTAGATTATGTTTTAATTGATTCCCTAACATTTAAATCTAGCATTTAAGATGACATTTTTATTAGGTAATAATAGGAACATCAATGACAATCTGCAAGTAATGTTCTAAATTGTTTTATCTGAATTTACCATATTTTTGACATTCTGGCTGAATAATTGTGCTTATCTTAATTTTAAATACTTACCAATATGATTACCTATTGTGATGTCTCATAAACTTTTTGTTGTTTTTTTAACTTCAACCGAGAGGGAATAAACTTAAGGTACAAATGAGATTTAAATTAGAAAGGCAATTTATCACTAAGATTTATTTCTTAGCTATTTTGTTTTATTATTAAAAAAAAAAAAAGCTTCAAGTAGGCAACCGAAGCAAGTAAACACATCACTGAATTAGACAGTTCTTTCCTTTCTTGTTCTTGCAGTTCTCTGTTCACAGAAAGGTGTACTTTCAGAATAATGCCATGTAACCAAAAACATGTTAAAAAAACCCCCAAAACATAAAGCATCAGTTACAAAGCACATTTTACTTCTGGAATATGTAAAATAACCCCAAACAAGCCAGCTGCAGAATAAGTCATAAATATAGTCTTCCAGAAATTAAGTATTTTATACCATAATGGAGTTAAATCAACAGAGTATTAAACCCACCCCTGTGCTAAATTTGTATTCAATTTTACAGTATTTAAACACAAACATAGGACACACAAGATATTTTTATAATTCTGGAAATCACTGAGTGGAAATCAGAAGCAAAATAAACTACAGTATTCCTCCGTGATCTTTTCAGCACGACATTTAGAAATTACGATGCATATATGCAAGATAGATAAATCAGACAGTGATGCCATGTGAATTGTGCCAAGTCATAATTTTGTTTAGCTACCCTCCAGAAACCAATAGTTTCTTATATCAGTCTTTGTTGAAAACTAATCACCACCAGATGTTAATATCAGATCAGCAACAACATTAAGAGCAAAAATATGTATTGCTTTTTAATAAGGAAAACACACTGATTGTATAAGAACACTGACCACCTCTGGCTGATGGCACCGGTTTGCGTCGTGGAAGTGTCACTACTGCGTACCTGCCTGCCAAGTCAGACTTCCAACCTAGAACCTTCACAAATACCTAAAGCTACATCCATATTACAGTGTTTGACAAAATTAGAGCCAGTCTGCTATGACTGCTGAGGTAATGCATTTAACTATAGGCCTTAAAAATAAAAAAGTGAAGTCAAACCCATTTATGTCGGGTTTGCTTCTGAATAAGAATGTAGCACTGTAAGTTTATCATGCTGTCATCTGTGCTAGCATTTCTGTGTCCTTGCCTGGTTCACCTGATAATTTTAGTGCAGTCAAACCTGTAGTCTTTTTAGACTGACGTACCTGCCTGCCAAGTCAGACTTCCAACCTAGAACCTTCACAAATACCTAAAGCTACATCCATATTACAGTGTTTGACAAAATTAGAGCCAGTCTGCTATGACTGCTGAGGTAATGCATTTAACTATAGGCCTTAAAAATAAAAAAGTGAAGTCAAACCCATTTATGTCGGGTTTGCTTCTGAATAAGAATGTAGCACTGTAAGTTTATCATGCTGTCATCTGTGCTAGCATTTCTGTGTCCTGATTACCTGGTTCACCTGATAATTTTAGTGCAGTCAAAACTGTAGTCTTTTTAGACTGATATTTCCTCCCTTTTTCAGCAGAAATGGTAATGCTCCATGAGGGTGCTATAAAGGGCATACCTCAAAAACAGAGTAGGTACTACCATACAATCAGATTAGATATATAAGTTCATTCCATACAAACTTACATAGAACTTATAGAAACTTATAGAAACTTCTGTATCTGAAATAAAGGTAGCTTTTGTACTTGGAGGTCATATCGTTTATGAAATTTTTAAAAAGCAGGCAACCTTGAAGTCTGCTCACTTAATATTACTGGTTGTTAAGTTGGGAGTAATTATTTTGAAACTGCACAAACTGTTAAATCACTTTGAGATTTCAGTAATCTTATGTTCTGTGACAAGACAAATCATATTACAAATACGTAAGACTCCAGACATGCAAATTTAAAAAGCAAAGATCAACAAAAGGTTCAAAGTCGGTTTTTTTCTATTTTGACTTTATGAGGAGAAAAAAAAAAACAACAAAAAAACAATCCCACACAGAAACAAGTACAATAGCCACAGACCTATTTAAAGAAGTAAATAACAGACTGAAGAAAGTCTGTCATGGAACCCTGCAGGTTTTTTACAACTTATGAGTAAGATGGCAGAGCTTATTTTACTTATATGTAAGTGCCCGAGATGCAGATTCTAAAACTTTGCTGAGTCACTGAGAGGAGAAAGACTGAACTCATGAGAGAAAGATTTGGCCAGGGGCAGAGGAAAAGAGTCTCTAGACAGACCTTTTATTAAACATTGTTATTGCAGTAGGACTTGAAGGCTGGAAACCAGCATGAACTCCCTTGTGTTACACACTAATTAAAATGTTTTCTGAAAAGAAAAAAAATGTATCTAAGAGAAAAGACTCAGGAAAGTACCTGTGCATTTCTTTTGGTTTGCAAAGACTTAGGGGAAAGAAACACATAAAAAATAGCAGAGGCTCAAGAGCATCTTTAAAAATCCTGTTACCACTTGAAATAGTGTTCTGTAAGAATTCTTTATAAGAACATTATCTTATTTTAAAATACTTTCATTTTGCTGTATTTGCTGAAAACAACATTGGCTTTCCTCTTTTCCCATGACAATGGCTGAAAAATCTCAGACTAATTCAGATGGAAGATGCCACAGATTCAATGCAAGTAAGTACTTGTCACTCCAGATATACTGCTACTTATTTTCTCTTCTATTTCTCATGTTTTATCATGGGAAAGTCAGTCCATGAAAAACTTAAGAAACAGTGAATAAAGGTCACTGAGGACTGGTTCCACTGATATTGCAGCAACAAATGCTGATGAAACCAGCTCTTACATTTCCAAAGTCTTGCCACGGGCCTGTTCAGGCTTATTCAGGATTTCACCTTAATATGAGCTCATGCATAGACTTTATCTTCACCGTGTATTGTGTTGATAGCTGAACTGTGAAGAGTCCTTTGCTTATAAATAATTTCTGTAATATAGAAACCCTTGATAAGTATACTATTAGGTTGTTGAAGTAAAACTACTATTTATATGAAAATCACAGAACTAGGATGAACCAGGAGTTTATATAGACAGGGGAGCACTAACCCTGTAAGCGTTAGTAGCCTGCTAAAACAGACAGTGGGAGACAGACCGACCCAGAGAGGTGAACTACCCTTCAAAATCCACCACCCGAGTTAGTATCCTGTGGTGCTTCTTCTTCATCAATGAAGAACATGAACATTTGCAAAGGAGCACAGTGGAAGGAAGACAATCAAACTTCCAGCTGAACTTGCATTTCACAGAGTGAACATGCTCTGGACTAGAAAGATACACAGTCAATTAGAAATTAGGTGCTTGCCGAAAAACAGCTGCCTCTTAACTGCTAGCCAGCTCTCATAAAAGTCCAATGTAGCACATACCAGAAGACCAGACAGCAGACACAAGTTTGGTATGTTTGCAGTGAGCTCTGGACTAGAAAGATACACAGTCAATTAGAAATGAGGTGCTTGCCGAAAAACAGCTGCCTCTTAACTGCTAGCCAGCTCTCATAAAAGTCCAATGTAGCACATACCAGAAGACCAGACAGCAGACACAAGTTTGGTATGTTTGCAGTGAGCTAGGAGTGAGCTCTAGATCAAAGAAGGAAAGAACCCCCTCCTAACCTCATATATAAACCCTACAACCACAGCTGCTTGGGAAGAAAATAAAGTGGGGGGAGAGGGGAAGGTCTTTCATCAGCAAAGGAACAGGAATTATTGTGGCTAAGTGCAATTATATCCTTAAAGAAAAGTGTGATTTTTCTCCTAAGCAGCAGTCCAAAGAGTTGAGATAGTTTCTCCTTAGCTAGATGCATCTTCTGCATCTTCTTTCTCTACTACTTTGAAAAATCAGCTACCATTTTACATGAATTATGCATCTCTGTTAAATTAATCACAAGTGAAGAAGTAGTTGGCAGACAGCAACAAATCCAAGACACTGGAATAAAGCCTGGAGAAAAAAAATAGGTTTGCTTTGAAATGCTTGATAAAGAACAAATTCTATGCAGTGGGATATCCTAACATCATATGACTGACTGACATCACCATCCTCAAAAACAGCTGTGGAAGAGTCATCCAGAAAGACATGGACATATTTAATAAAAGGTATGATTTCAGTCCATCAGAGCAGAAAACCTTTTACACTCCTGAGGAAAGGTACAGGACAGATCCTCTCTCTTTTGCTTGCTGGAATCTCAACTGAGCTCTTCTTGACAGATTAATCATAGTCCTGCTGGGCACTGGAGAGGAGATACCTTTGCAGGAGAGGAGAAATCTGAGTGTGAATGAAATATTAGCTTGAAGAGGGTAAGGCAAAGGACTCCAGCAAAAGTTAAATACTTTTTCCAAGAATGCCAACAGCTGGGATTCTGGAACAACAGACATAGTGCAGCAAAGGGGAAGGAAGAACAAAGAAAAGCAAACCACAACAAAACAAAACAGTGCACTATGTGACATATCACAAAAAGGTATTTTCTTCTGTTTGAAGGACTATTTCAACCATCACAGGATGACCTGAGTGACCAATCTCCATCAGTACTCTTGAAATAAGAAAGCTACATCTCATTGTTCTGCTGAGTAACTAAAGCCATCCTTATTTACTACTAAAAAAAAAAAAAAATTGATGAGGAGGTTGGGAAAAATAAAAGTACCTGAGTCTGTTCCTTAAAGCACATTTTAGTGAATGATACAATGCTACTGCTGGCAGGAGGCATTCAGTCATTCACTGATCAATATCAAAGGGTTGTCAGAGTCTTTCAATCAAACATTTAAAGAGCTTGGAAAAAAAGGAGTGTCCGCTTTTAGAGACAAATAATGTTGGTACCACTGTGGCAACCAAAGTTGTTTTTCATGCATAACTCTGAGAAATGTTACTATCATGTGAAGACTATTGTCATTGTATTAGATCACAGGTTTGGTCTTTATTTGACAAAGAATAGTCAGATGCACTGGAAGGGTGCACCTAAATTGTGCAGTAAGGCTTAGAATGACAGGAGTGAACAATACCCACTTACACCAGCACAGTGGCAGGTCATTTCTTAGTTGAAAGTGTTAACAAGAAGTCAGTAATTCTACAATAAATAGTGCTGACAGTAACATTAACTAAATCAATGGCAAGGTAGCATACCTGACAGCAGCAAACCTTCAAATACAATGGGTAGGAGTGTAGAGGTGGCAGGGTAAAAGAAAAAAAAGAAAAAAGAATTGTTTCCAACCTCACTCTTTACTGTGCTGATATTTATCACAGGCATTATGAAGATCTCCTCTTACCTCCTGTAATTTTTTCCAATATAATTGTGACAGAAATACTCCTTGAAGCAGACTGTCTGTCATTGCACACTTTTAAACAGCAAGGACAATTTTTCCTCCTCTAAACCCATTTTTTACCTGCAGTAAAATGAAATGGCTTATAGACCAAGATCGGTGGTAAGGACTACTTACTTGCAACAGAATCCATTTGGCTGCTGACTTTCAACTGTTTGCAGTTGTAAGTAAACAGGAGTTATCATTACCTTAAGAGAAATTATCATGAAAGTATATAAGTTAAGGGTGAGAAACATGTTGACTGTGGCCCCATGTTCCCTGATATACTGAAACTTGTAATTAAATTTCTTGCTCAGTGTAAATTAAACAAGTCAGAGTCATTCTGCAGAGAGACATGAAGGTTTTTTTTGGAAGTTATTTGGGTGGACACAGTGCATCCAAAACACCTATCTATGAAGACACTGGAAGCTATCAGTTTTGAGGGAGCAGTTATCACGCTGGCTAGATGCCTCAAAGAGAGCTGAAGGGCTGATTGTTCAAGAAAATTTATATATTTTACTTATTTTTAGTCCAAGCTGTGATATCACTAATATTGTATAAACTGATAGTAGTTTTGAGCCATAAAAACTACACACTTACAGTTATTGCATGAGACAAACGACACATTAGGTGAAATAAGCTGTCACTTATAAATCCAACCTTGTATAGCTCAAATCCCGTTAAATATTCAGTGCTTCCCAGCACCATCCTTCCTCCCCCCACCCTCACTTCCCCCTAAACGGCAAAACCAAATCCTCTTGGTTTGTCAGATAAGAAAAAAAAA
>NW_010424961.1:0-212 GCF_000710305.1 Buceros rhinoceros silvestris | reverse complement strand
GTGCCCGTAGCTCCTCAACTTCAGCCTGCAGCAGGTTTGCTCTGCGCTCCACCATGGCTACCTGCTCCTTCAGGTCCTCCTGTGTTCTGAGGGCATCGTCCAGGTGTATCTGGGTGTCCTGTCAAAGACACAAGAGCAATCGCAAGGTGGCCGTGTGAACGTGGGTGCCTAGAATGCCACAGACATAATTTCTCTTTCTGTAGCGTGGCTGA
>NW_010424960.1:11134-15915 GCF_000710305.1 Buceros rhinoceros silvestris | reverse complement strand
ATTTCAATTATTACACAGTTCTTATCTCAACCCACAGATTTTCTTGGTTGTACCCTTCTGATTCTCTTCCCTTCAACCTGCTGGGGAGGGAGGGAGTGAGCAGCTGAGTGGTGCTTAGTTGCCAGCTGCAGTTCAACCACAACAGGATGCAACCAGACATGATGCAGCTGACTGATTTCATTACAGAAAACCAAGATGAAGGACAGAGAAGGAAATAAGGAAAATGCAAATGCGTAGGGTTTTATTTTTAGTGAGCATTACTCAAATAATATCATTATAAATTCTTTAATAACTTAGGGACATTTGTGGATAAAGTTGAAAAGAAGCCAGCTAAGTAATATAGTGAACAATAAATTAATTATTCACTGATAGAGTCTTTTGGGTAGTGCTCAGCATATCACTGACAGAACATCAGTGATTATTAGTGACTACACTGTGTTACCGTTACTAGGTGGTTGTTGCCAAAAGTACTGAACATATTACATTTGTTTACACCTTCCAGATCCTCTGAGAAGTAGTTTCCAAGTAAACAAAATACTGTGCCTAGGGTTTTTTAACAAAACAGTAGATTTTCTTACATGAAACCACCAGGGTTTCCAGAAAGCAAGAAAAATCTAGTATGCAAGCCCTACTGAGCTTCTAGGAGGTTGATTTTTTTTTGTTGTTTCCCCCTGCCAAAAAGTAGTCTGAGCTCATTGTGGGAAAACAACAGATAATGGGGAGGCGGGAGAAGCACTGCTTCTCAGATTTTAGCTTAGGCCTTGACATGAACAGCAGCCATGAAGCAGCTAAGAAGCAGTTTGCTGATCCCAAGAATGGAATGCGGTTGCCATGGGTAAGGTCCACCCTGGCCAGGCAGAATGTACTGTATCTTTGAAATGAAGAATGGGGTAATACAGAGGTATTACAGCCCTCCTCTGTTATCAAGATAACAACAGACTGCTATGATAAACTGCATAGCTGCTGTCAAGAAAGATGGATCGCAACTGCTGTGCCAGCAAAGATGGTGAAATTGTGTCCTTTAGCTGAACTTTGCTCATTCTAATGTCATTATAATACAAAACCACACCTCCATCCCAAAGGGTACCCACCTCCAAGGTACAACCACTCCCCACTGGGCATGAGCCCTTTGTTTTAACACCTGTACACTTAAATGTGAAGCGAGAGATTTTTAATCCAATCAGGATAAAAAGAATCTATGACTACAGTAATTCAAACTCCACCTAAAAATATAGAAACAATGTAAAAAGTGGAGAATGAAGGGAGATTTTGGGGAACAGAAGACTATCATTGAAACTTTGGGATAAGCCGACAGGCTGAACCTATCTTCTCCCTCTCCCTCCCCATAGGGACGCCTATTGGTTAAGACCTCTGTGTTTTGTGCACTTAAACACTAACATCAGGCCAGCTATTAATAATCATTAGTGTTTAGGTTTGCTTGTGTTTTTAGCTTTGTATGTGTGTGTTTAGTGTTTGTTTCACAGTCAATTCCCAATCCCCAGTATCATTCAAACCTGCATTTTGTCAAGTATTTACACAATAAAATCATATTGTTGATTTAATACTGAAGGGATTTGTCTTAGTGTCACTGCTATTAAGGGTCCCTGAAGAGGTTAGGCGAATGTCCTCCAATCCTGTGGGCTACCAAGAGGGACTTTGGTTTCGGTGACGCTGCCAGTGTGCCTGGCAGGCTGGTCAAGTTGTAAAGAACCCAAGGAAATTCCCCTTCTCCGTAACAGGAGTGTGGTAGCAGGTTGGGTGTCAGGACTTTGTCTTTCTTGGGTAGCTAGTGGACTGGACGAATTGTAAAGGGTTTGGAAAAGCCCCCCTTCTAAGCCAGGAATTTTAATAATCAGCTCTATATATCTTCCTGGCCTCCTTTTTGTGACACTCGTAAATCTCCTTTATCAAAACAGATGTCTATTCTTGTGAAGATTCTGCCTCTCTCTATGAATTCTCATCACCTGTAATCATAGGGTTAAGCACTGGGTTTCGTTTGTTTTCTTTTTTAAGAGACCAGATCCCATCACTCGTAGATTGCAGAAATAAGATGATGCTCTGTGACATACTCAGTAATATACTTTTGTCATTACTGATAAAAGGCAGCAGGCTTTATACTGATGTGGCATTGGATGGTCTCAGGACTAACTGGGACTTTCCTTAACTCAGGCTGCTTATAGCTAGTTTAACTTGGCAGATGGCCTAATGAACTGTGCCCCGCCTGTTTCAGAAGAAGCTCTGTGAGAGCCTACACCCAACAAAAAACCTGAGGCACTGATATCTTGCTGTGACCTCTCACCACCTCCCTGTCTGAAGAAGACCGGTGCTATCAACCTTAGGTCCCAGGACAGTGGAGGGGTGAGATAGTGCCAGAGGAAAATGGCAAATATTGGCAGGTGGTTTTGTAGAACAGTTTTAAAGATAGAGGCATTTCTGTATGAATTTAGACTATGAATCATGGTACTGTTTCCTATATTTTGATGAGACATTTAAGATTTTAATCGGGTTAGTGACAAATTTTTTGCTCCATGTATTTGCTGTGTTCCCAGAATGGCCTATTTTCTGTAGATGCCTTATGTGATTAATGAAGAAAAGAAGAATTCACTTCTCCTAAAAGAGTTACACAGACTCCTGAATACCTGCAGGTGGATTATCTGGGCGATCACCTAACATGAGCTTGCCTTTCTTTGTACTCCAAATGCTAGCTCAGCACAGGGGTCCTGTACAGTCCATGGCTGTTATCCAACTGCCTTCCTTGCTTACAGTGCGTATCCTTACAACCTAATTTACATAGTTTTGTTTGATTTTTTTTTTATTTGCTTTATCCTATTAGTGCTTCGCATCTAGTTTAATCATGATGACTGTGTAGACAGAATTTAGGAAGACTAAGCCTCTAACTTAGGTAAGTAAAATAGTGGCTGTGAATACTGTCTCTCTTCCTATTGTATACACAAGCATATTAAAGGAATAGTTTGACAATCTTGTAATATATATAACAAATTTCAGCCTGCCCTCTGACATGGGTAACATGCTGAGTACTAGAATACAAAGATAAGACTGGGAAAAATTAGCAAAAGATTACTCTGTCAATGAAATACTGTCCAGTGAAATTAGAAATTCCTGATGCTAGACAGAACTGTAGTTGAGCAGTACTCCTGAATCAGCAAATTGATGGGACAAACTTGTTCCATTTAGTCTGATCGCAGAACATGAATTATAAATCACTCTGTATTAGTAGCTTGTTTCTTGATAAACCTATTATATCAGAAGAACGTTTATAGCTTACCAATGATCTGAAGGTTGAAAATGGTTTTATTCTCTTCAGTGACCATAAAATGGTCAACATTTATTTACAATTGATTTAAGGAAGAAGTATATAAGGGCCTATTTTAAGCAATTCTTTTCTTTCTTTCTTTTTAAAATTTTTTTAACTCAGCTGGAAATAGTTTTTTTTTCTCTATGTAAAAAATATATTTACTGAAAATTACTTTTTAGTATACATTTCCATTTCTTTAATTAAGGATTTGAATTTCAAAGGACTACTCAAATGAGGGAAAACAGAGTCACAGTCTGTTTTTAGAAAGAAATTAAAATTTCAAAAAGACAATTACATATCATCACAGATTTGATGAGCCCTTTAGCTAAACACTATGCATACTACCACTGACAACTTGAGTGCTATGATAGCATGTCAGAGAAGTGAGAAAATTAAATTTTTTAAACATCATATGGCTATAAAAAGCCAAGGTATTTTTTGGCTTTGTTTTTTTCCTGCAGATTGAGCCCCTCAGAATGACTTTTGAAAAAATTAATTTTTACCTTGGTCTCTCATATGTTCTCTAGGAAAAGAATAAATTAATTATTGCCTATGAAATATAATTACTCATTTATTTTTGGCATCTTTGTAAACCTGAGAAAATAATTCAGAAAATACAAGGAATTAAAAACTGATTAATGTTATATCATTTGGAACTGCAACGTAATTTTGGTATCCATGAGACTAAAATAACAGATTTTTCATGAATCTGTGTGCTTGTGTTGGCAGATACATTTGTTCCTAATAAATATTTCAGTAAAACAGTGAGAAATAAAGAGGGAGAAATTAGATTTTTTTTTTTTTTAAAAAAATGGGTTCCGGAGCTTGTTGTAGATCTTTATTTTAATTGATCCCTTATTAATTTACAGGAAACAAAATTGCTGCCTTGTGGCATATTGGCTTTTGGAATGAGATCTCATACAAAGAATCACTGTAGTACAAAGGTAAATCATGTTTTTTCAACAGTTTTCCATTTTTTCAGATGTGTGTATAATTAAAGCTGTTGCAAACAATGTGAGTAACTATGGAGAAGAGGAAACAATAAAAGGAAGAAAGCATAACATTAAAATGTAAGTTGCAGAAATAAGACTTCTGCAGATTGTCATTTTCCATGACACAATTCAGTGTACTTAGGAAAGAAAAACAAGAAAAAAATCATGGACCCAGAAATTTTGTGGAAATATAGTAGAAATTAAATGTAAAAAATGCATAAAATTTTCCTTTTAATTAGGCCTACAGAATATGAAAATTAGTTGCCTTCCTGGACTATTGTTCTAGGAAGCCTTTGGACTTGTCTTTTTCCTTTGGGCTGGTAGACCATCACCTTCAGATGCAGGTTTTTCCTATGATCAATGTACCATCCTGAAAGGGCAAACAAACTGTGAAGTCTAAGCCACTTAAGGAGGGGTCATATTGCAAACTTATGACTAAGATTTTTAATGTCCAGAGTTGCTTTCAGCTTCCC
>NW_010424960.1:0-11031 GCF_000710305.1 Buceros rhinoceros silvestris | reverse complement strand
TTTCCTCCTGAAGTCTGTTATGAAGAAAAATAAATAAGCCATATTTTTTTTGATGAATTCTGATGTAGTAGAAAGAATTTTTTAAGTGTTGAAGTCATTCACATGAAGGAAAACCTGTATTAAGTCTACAACAGTCAGTCAGTTTTATAGGTAGCATAGGTTTAATATGCAGGATTCTGTGCAATGAGTTTTATCTTGTTAGTTTTATTCTTGTTAGATTTTAGAAATTATGGGTCTGTCATATGTGAATTTCCCCTTGACTAAAGAGACTCAAAGAACAGACATGAAAGCATAAACAAACTTTTATTTTTTAACACAGTTAACAATTTTGTAAAATTTATGGTTTTTTATGTATTGCTCAGCCATATGAATAGCATGGGTTCTGCATTAATCAATTCTGCATGCAGCTGAATGGTAACAAAGATTTGCAACAGGGCTATTGGGATATTTATTATGTGGAATTGTAGTTAAATGCCTAAAATTTTAGGAAGAAGAAAAATCTGAACAGGACAGTTCTATCTAAATTATCTGTCTCCAGGTAAATATTTTTGACCTCTGAAATAAATAATTACATGACTGAGCACAGAAAGACAATAAATAATACGTCACACCAATATCAAGGCCAGCAATGTCTTTCCACGGAGGCAACAGTATTTGCATTTTAGTCATTATGTATTTTCCTCCAGACTAATCAGGTTGATTTTTCAGATGATATTACTGCAGAAGGAATGTCTCTTTTCCAGATTCACAGAGGGACAGGGATACTCATGTAGCTTTGGAAAAATGTGAGAATTTCATCGAACAGCTTTATTAGTCTTTCTTATAAAAAAAAAAAAAAGGATGCACTATACTTCTATACCAAAGGAAATAAAAATCTTATATAGGAAGAGTGAGGTTATCAGGAAGACTTGAATAATAGAAACAGAATGACGTGTGTTAGTACAAAGTGCAGTGCTAAGTACTTACAGAGTAATCATAAGCACTAGCAGTCCCAAATATTCAGAAACTATGAATCATGCCTTTGAAAAAAGTCTTATGGAACTGACTTAATCTTAAATGTATAATTTACATATTTTTAATTTTCCTTGGTATTTATTGAGTCTTTGAGCCTTGTTTCTTCAAGTGGAGTTCTACAATCATAATGGGTGAGAAAGTACTTAAAAAAGAGGAAAGAAAGGGAGGGGAAAAACCTGACCACCACCACTACCCTCAAAAAAAAAAAAAAAAAAAAAAGCCAAAAGGGCAGTATTAATTTCTGAGTTCTTGTAGGTCAAGGCAGCAGGTTGTAGAACTTAGAGGAAAGTTTCAGATTCCCATCCATGTTTTTTATTAGAACACAAAAACTTTTTTCTTGCTTTTCTAAAACTTTTTTATACTACTTTTTTGATAAGAGAGAGGATATTTTGCCCTCCCATTGTTTTGTGGGGAATACAAGTTTTAAATATTTTCTTTCCCCGATTATGATGAATTGAACAGTATTATATCTTTGTGGGATCTGGCCAAAGACAAAACATGAAACTCAGTTTTTTGGAGGGGCGTGGGGGTTTGTAGTTGCGGGGGTTTTGAGGGGAGGAGATTACTTTGGTTTTTGGTTTGTTTCCCCTGCGGTGTGTCTAGAGAAACAGTAAAAGAGCAAAACCTGAGGAACCAAAATTACTGAAGTGTTAAAAACTCTAGTAAAAGGCTGCTGCATATGAATTAGTAGAATTGTAGAATCATCTGGTTGGAGGAGAGCTTTAAGATCATCGAGTCCAACTGCTCACCCTGCACTGCCAGGGTCAGGAACACATGTCCCTCAGCACCACATCTACATGTCTTTTAAACACTTCGAGGAATGGAGACTCCACCACTTCCCTGGGCAGCTTGCTGCAGTGCTTCTCAACCCTCTCTGTAAAGAAATTCTTCCAGGTATCTAACCTAGATCTTCCCTGGTGCACCTTAAGGCCATTTTGTCTTGTTCTGTCACTTGCCACATGGGAGAAGAGACCAACACCCACCTCTCTACAACCTCCTTTCAGGTAGTTGTGGAGAGTGATGAGGTTTCCCCTGAGCCTCCTCTTCTCCAGGCTAAACAACCTCAGTTCCCTCAACCACTCCTCAGAAGACTCGCTGTCCAGACCCTTCACCAGCTTTGTTGCCCTTCTCTAACATGCTCCAGAACCTCAACATCCTTCTTGAAGTGAGGCACCCAAAACTGGACACAGTACTCAAGACGTGGCCTCTCCAGCACCAAGTACAGGGGGACAATCACTTCCCTCCTCCTGCTGGTGTCACTATTGTTGATACAAGCCAGGATGCCGTTGGCCTTCTTGGCCACCTGGGCACACTGCTGGCTCGTATTCAGTCAGAAGTCGACCAACATTCCCAGGTCCTTTCTTGCTGTGCAGATTTCCAGCTGCTCTTCCCCAAGCCTGTAACGTTGCAGGAGGTTGTTGTGGCCCAAGTGCAGGACCTGGCACTTGGTCGTGTTGAATTTCATACAACTGGCCCCAGCCCATCGATACAGCCTGTCCAGATCCCCATGTAGAACCTCCTGACCTTCAAGGAGATTGACATACCCACCCAACTTGGCGTCATCTGTGAATTTACTGAGGGTGCACTAACCCCCTCATCCAGATTTTTGATAAAGATGTTAAAGAGAACAGGCCCCAGTACTGAGCCCTGAGGAACACCATTGGTGACCAGTCCAATCAGACTCCCAGATTCCACAGAAAATCATCAGGAATATTTTTTGGCCTGCATACGTCTGACTGTTTGTAGGTATGCTTTGTTTTGCTTCCTGATTCCTGACCGTGCAGCAGAATTAGATCCTGTTTTTTTCTGCTTCCCAGTCTGCCTACAACCTAGGGGGTTTTGGTGGAATTGTGAGACAAAGAAGACATTTATGTGGCTTTCCTGACCTTGGTGACTTGTTGTCTTTTTGATTGTTTGTTTGGTTTGCTTGTATTACTGTCAGGACACAATCATCTCAGTCTAAGAGTTAGGGAGTTTTTACAGCCCCTTCTATGTGTGTAACCAATGTATATACGGTTATACCAGTCTCCAAATCCTTCACAGTTTCTGCAGAGCTGACTTTTCTGTGAAATAAATTCAGGGGTGGGGGAGCGGGGGAGGGTGTTTCAGATTTGGCATCTGCAGCTGTCTTTAGTGTGGAGTTGAGACAATGCACTCTCAATTTGAAGGCAGTGCCTTTGTAGTAAGTAGTTACTCAGATACTAGAGGGGGTAATTCTGCAAGGTTCTGTTGTTTACTTATTTATTTTTTAATTTGTGTCTCTTAAGATTTTTTCCTGAGGAAAAAACAATTAAATATTTATTTTGTATTGATGCAGCTTTTGTTTCATTTACAGAATACGTGATTTGTCCTAGTGTAAACAAGGTTTCATAGGAATGCCATATGCTTTTTTAAGGCTGTGTTTACATGACTTCTATACTTATTAGAATGTGTTACAACTCTCCACAAATGGAGGAATTCACATTTGTTTTGTGATCCTAATTACTTCTGTATCTCATAAAATAAATAAAAAAACCCCAGTTCTTTGATTACTTGGTTGAATTTCAAAGTTTGTAGCAATGATGAACAGTCAGTAGCAAGTTGTAAAAATGGGTATTATTTTTTCATTAAAATATATTTACAAAATTAAATATTTCTGCTCTCCAAAATAGTTCTATCAGAGATTTTTTTGACGAGTCTAGTTCTTTTTTATTGGAATGGTAAAGAAAACTGTAAACCAGTGATATGGAAGCCCATTGTTGACAATCATTACTATAGCATTCTGTAGTGGTCTTTCGAATATTTTGTAACCTTCTACTGATGATAGTCTCTCAATATATCTGGCCCTCCCGTTGATTTATCACAGAAATTTTTGTAGTGACAAAAGCAGCTTCTTTAAGATCTTATCCTAAAATTATGGAAGAAGTATTTGAATTCTATTTATTTGTTCAGTATTCCTGAGGATATTTTACAGACAGGAAGAATTTTTTTGCATATACATCTTTATTATCATACACTGATATCTTAATATAATAGATTTTTATCTCCTTAAGAACATTCCTGACACTACACATTTTTTGTAATAATTTTCTAAAATTAAAACCAAAACGACAGTCATAACGGTCTAGTTCACAAATTCCTGTGTTAAGAGTTTCCATTTAAGTAAATTGTCTAAGTGCATATAATTGCAAAGATAATTGTTGCTGTTGTAACACTGAATTGCTTTGGTTCCAACTATATCTAAATTCAACATACCCACCTACTTCACAGCTTTGTTTGGCCTATTTAGTAATTTGCATTTTGTGAAAGCTGGGCGTTTTGAACTGTAATGGAGCACGCTGACAGCAATAGCAGCTCAACATTTTACTATAGTGAGTTTCCCAAGCAGGGATGAGCGGGTGGAAGTTACCACCAAGAAGCAGGAATAATGTGGAAGTTACTATTGTAGACATGGTTTACAGGTTGAACACTGATCTAGAATAGATGCTTGAAGTCCATGCAAGCTCATTTGATTGAATGATCATGTCTACAGTTATTTAACTGACAGAGCAACTCACAATCTTAATTTTAAGACTGGTTGATTTGTTGTTGTTGTTTTGTAGATCATTTTGGTTACGAAAAGGCTATTGAGTAGTCATCAAAAGCACCTGTGGATTTTGTCAATTTTTCTGTATCACCTGAAATTTCCACTTCACCTGAAATGAAAATGAGGAAAAAAATGAAAGCCTTCAAGGGTTGAAATAAACTTATTTTCATGCACTTGAAAGGGCGATAAAACAATTACAAATTGTAAATATTAATTTAGGTTTTTCATCCCACCAGCATAAAAAATGTAAAAGTAGATGGTCCATCCCAAAGTTAGTACCAGGTGACCAATATTCACAGGCAAGAGCACCTGTTGACTAATATCAGGAGGAATGCAAAACTTATAGTTGAAAGTCAGGCTGGGTTAGGAATCCAACAAGATTTTCTCACAGGAGGTGAAACTGCTGTAGCCAATGCCATCAGGCATCTCTGAGAAATCAGGAAGGAGACTGACATGGGGACAAAAATCACAACAGATTTGAGCCCTTTTCACCAGGCTAGTTCAGGTTAAAATTCCCTGTACCAGGGATTTTTTTATGTGGTTTATCCAACAGTCACGTGGTTAGGCTCCTCGGCTAATATAAAATTAGAGTTCCACAAAGGATTTTCAGCCATATGTTTTATGTGAGTTGTTCTATAATTATAATACTGGGTATCTTGTGAGTTTCTCATTTTCTACTGCTCATATTATTATGTTTTACATGGCATATTTGAATATGCTTTAAACATGGAATTAGAATCCAGGATTTTTCCCCCAACACACACAGACATGAAAATATTCCAATTACCGAGAGGCAGCCTTGATTTTTATTTTTTTTTCCGTGTCCTGGTTTAATGAAATAACTTTCGGATAAAGCACTTCTGAATGAAATTCTTCCTTTTCCAGGCATATTATATAGTTGTTCATTTCCTTTGCTTCTGTTAACGGACTTGAAAAAGAATTTTTCCATTTGTGTTGAGAGAAAATGCTTTGCTAGGTCGAAAGTGAATAGTTATTCTTTTCAAAAAAATTTACAGAGAAATAAAAGAAATTACAAGATTATTTTCTCTTCAGTATTTCTGTTCATCAGTTAAATCAGACTATCAGTTACTGAGACAATCTTTCGGAAGGTGTATGTCTATTTAAAAAATAATATAATATATGTGGCATATGAAATATGACTGCTCCTGGAACAAGAAGTTATATGTTTTAGCAATGTTTTGCTTAGAGGAATTTAAAAATATTCTACTGATGGACAAACTAGAAGAATTTTCTCTACTAATACCTTAACCTACTCCTAGGAAACAGTAATATTTCCCAACAAAAATTGCAAGAATATAGAAGAAAGTTAAAAACTCTGCTGCGAGGTATTATTTCTTCTTTACTTAATGGAATGATTTATTTTTAAAGCCTTGTTATTTAGAAACATAGTGAAAATTAGTCTCTATGCTTGAAAATTAACACCTATGCTGTATTTTAGGTAAAGAACTGCTATTGGCTGGAGGTTTGACCAGTGCACCAAACACTTTATGGACCCTTTCACCACTACTGTGACTGTTTTCAAGGAGAAGAAATGGTGAAATATTCAGATACTGTTTTCTTCAACCTCTAATAATGGGTATTGACGTTGTCCATAAAGGTCTCACCACATAAACTTGGAGATGTGTAAATGAGTAGATGGACTCTTTTGTAAGTTTTTTCACTGATTCTCTTTGGGCCGATGATGTTCTTTGAGTTCAAAACATCACCTTGTGGGTAAGCTAAGTAATTAATGTTAAGCTCAGACCTAAGAAGCTCATTGCAAATGTGGTGGTTTTGGTATGGAATATTGTAATGTACTACATATTTGCAGGGCTGAGATATAATCTATGTATTAGGATCGTTGACATTACCAAAGAGATGGGGAGAAGAAGAAATAACTATCACGTTCTCCTGTAAGAGTGTTGCTATTACTAATGTCCATAGTAGCAACAGTTTCAGTTATGGAGTATGATAGATGGCAGATAGGCAAAGATTTTAAGATCTGTTTGGATCTAAGTGGGCTGGGAGCTGACCTAAATAAGGGGTTAAAGGCAGGTCCAAACAAAATATTAAGATACGCGCTCCAAATCCAGATGGTTTCACTGACCATGCTGCAATGACAGCATTATTATGAAATGTGTGGGGACTTTTGGGCATTTTATATGTTTTACTGCAGTACTAAAAGATACATAGAAATTAGGACACTGTGTCAGAGTCTTAAGGGACTTCTGAGAACAGCTTGTATCCATTACTCATTGGAAGTCTGGTAGAATTCAGACTCAGAATTAATATGATCCTTGACTAACTATGCTCAGTAGATACAGAGATGAATGTAAAGTTTGGAAAGACATTTACTTAGGCTGTAACTTTTTTGCATTTCATTTTATGAGTAGATATTTACTAATTTTGTTAAGGTATTGCTATTAAAGTAGTTTATATATACTTATTTGTTTATACTTATTTGATGAGGACCTAACCATTTCAAGAGATTTATTCTTGAAAAGGACATTTCAGTAAATTATTAAAAAATATTCATTAATCTTTTTTATGGCTATTATTAAGTTACGGAACTTCCCTAGTTTGTAGTTCCAAATGGAGCATCTGCATTCCCTAATTCATGTAATGCATAATGAAAATTGATAAATAAATTAGTGATAAATTCCCCAGCAATATTAGAAAGTCAAAAAGAAATCTCTATCATTAGTTTGAATTTAAGACCACTAGTAATTTGGAAAAAAAAAACCAAACTGTTTTCCATTTGCTTTGAAGCCATATTGAACAGGCTGAGAACACACTGGCAAACTTAATTAATGCCCTGTATCATGAAGTCTAACAAACATTTACAGTACTTAGAACTTACATGACCTTGGCAGTCTTCACTATAATAAGATCTTACACAGTATTTTTAAGTCCTAGTAAAACCACAATGAATGCATCTTAGTGGGGTACACCAGTATTATCATAATTTATTGCTAAATAGAATTTCTGAGTAATAGAATATTCCAACTAGTTTCCAGATGATGGGGATGGGGATGGGGGGACGGTATTCGTGAATGTTTAGGGGAAAAAAAAGAATTATTCCAGTAAATTTGATGTTCATAAGTATGGATCCTCCTTGCATCCCTGAGTTTAATGGGAAAAGAATCTTTTTCACCTGATGGGAGACGCTGAGCATCTTGACAAAATAAGGTGACATCTGTAACATTGCAGAAAGAAGATTGAACCCTGTATTAGAAAACACATCTTTTGTTTGCTGCATGAGAAAAACCTAAAGATTTCTAATATCTGTAGGGGTAAAATTCTGGGTTAGATGTTGTAGGTCTATACTTAGTTCCAGGCTGGAACATCTATGCAATTGCTCTTTTGATGTTTTTCCTAAAGGGGGCAACAGTGCTTGGTGCAGTTTTTGCTGTGTTCTCCAGGCGGTCCTGCAACACCTGAAGGTAAAAACATTCTATTCAATTTCTGATTAAACTGGAAGGAAGCTGAGAAGCAACTATTTCATATAGTTGCTCTATGATATTTTTTTACTTCTAAAAAAGTGTTTAGGAGGTCCAGATACTCATTTTAATTAGCAGTTACTCCAAGTTCTTTAGATAATATTTAATATATTATATACTTTGTTAGTTCATGTGGTACAAAATGATCAATATTCTGCCATATTTCATATACCTTTTAAGGCAGCTAAATTAAGATAAAGCTCAATTAAATGAATAAATTGCAGATACGCTATCTTTGGTGTTATTTACAAGTATTGCTTGCACAGTACGAGCGTGCTAGGAGTGTGTGTTCTGGGCAATTCTCCATAACTTGCAATAAATAAATAGACTAGTGTAAGAAATTACTTTCTCTGCCATGAAAATTAGGGGAAATTTCAATACAAGTCACAAATTTTAACTTTCAGAAGTGATGTTTAAACAAAGGTTGCTTTGAGCTTTTCCTTGGTTATGAATTAAGGTAAGCTGGAGGATAGCTTAGACCGTCATAGAGAACTTTTAACAGGTATACTCTTCCGCTCTAATTGTCAAACAATTGTATCCATGCAACAAATTCTAACAAAATGTAACTATGGTAGCAGAAAGCTAACTATTTTAATCTTCGGTCTGTAAGGCTGACTTTAGTGAAAACCACAAAAAACAACAGAGACTATTCTGACTGTGGACTTACTAGGGCTGAATCTGACAGAGTTCCGAAAATATCAAGTTCCTTAGTAGAATTTAAAATGATTTCTCATTGCAGTTTCCTGTTTTTAAATCTTCCCCTATAATTAAGAATCGTAGAATCATTTAGGTTGAAAAAGATCATCGAGTCCAACAATTATGATACCAGTGTTGTAAGAAGTGTCTATATATGTACTTTAAGATCACAGAAGTCTGAATGAAGGTAACAGGGTAACCCATGTAAAAAGGTAACAACTTAAATGAATTTTTACAAAAGTGGATAATACTATAACCAAATACGCACACAGAAGTAAATAAAAAAGAAAAATTATGTTTATAGACAATCTAAACACCTCTGTACATTATAACTTCTCTTAAAACAACTGAACCCAATCAGGTTCAAAGAACCGAACACTAGCAATTTTAATGCATTTACTGCAAAATTTGCAATATACTTTGAGAAAAATTTGCTCCATAAAACCATCGCAGTAGATTCCCAGTGTCCTTAAAACTATGGAGTGCATTGGCAGTGGATTCAAGATTTACCTGATGGAAATATTTGAAAGTACAAAAATGATAATCAAGTATATCACCTGAAAATAAATAAATTCAAAGGAATTGAAATTTTACCTTAGTTTCAGAATACCAAGTGCTTTACATGAATCTTCATTTTAATTTTTCCTTTATATTTGTGTTATCAAGAGCATGCTTGAAAGAAATCTAGTGTTTAGAGTTCATAAGAAGCTTTTATTGTCAGGTTTCTGTGTAGCCAGACATAAACCCTGGAATAATTTGTAGTATTTAAATCAGACATTGTTTTGGCAATATTCTGAATCAAAATAAAAATACACTGCATCACATGGCTTGATACAAAATTTGTCTAAGGGTTAAGGATCAGAGCCTGTGTAAGATCTATGAAATCTGACAGTCCTGCTGTATGACTTTACATGCATTAGCTTCCTAATGGCAGAATGCACAGAGAGAACAAAAATCCTGTGCACATTTTGTCATGAGTGAAGTCAACCAACTTTTTCATAGCACGCGGATGCTTGTGAAAGGAAGCACACTATCACAATAACATGAAATCCTTGCTAAGATGTAATGCAAATAACATTCAATTCTTGTAAAACACTACTTGGATGTAAAGAAAATCAGTAGGAGGAGATGGTTAAAAATATGAAGAAAATAGTTATTATTCTTGTGCTATTTCAATATTGCACTACTTGAAGAAAACGCTTTCTTCTGCACAGCTTTTTTGTCCCCAACTCCATTTAAATAGACTCCTTGAGAATTTGTTGCCTTCCATTATGCTTAGTTCTGAGTGTGCTTTTTCTTACGAATCAGTTTTTTGATACTTAATTTATATTTGTAAATTAAAAAAAATACATTTAAAAATGCATGCATGAACACCAATATAAATGACAGTTGACTGTAACTCATCTTAGGGCAAATACTCTCATTTTCCAATACTTTGAACACTGGTATGTTTCATAGAATCACAGAATGACTGAGGTTGGAAGTGACTCTAGAAGTCACTCAGGAGATTGTGTCGAAAGCTTTCCTGAAGTCCAGGCAGGCAATTTCCACTGCTCTCTCCTTGTTATGTCATTTCATCATAGACAGTTGGTCAAATAAAACTTCCCCTTCAGGAGTGCATGTAAACTTCTCCTGATACCCAGGAGTACCTGCCTTATCACCTTCTCAGGAATTACAGAATCACAGAATTGTTTTGCTTCGAAGAGACCTTTAAGATCATCAAATTCAATTGTTAACCCAGCACTGCCAAGTCACCACTAACTCATGTCCCTCAGTACCACATCTACACGTGCTTTAGATATCTCCAGGAATGGTGACTCCACCACTTCCCAGGACAGCCTTTCCTGTGCTTGACAACCTACTCTGTAAAGAATTTTTTCCTAATATCCAGCCTAAACCTTCCCTGCAACAACCTGGTTATTTCTTCTCATCCTATCACTTGTTACTTGGGACCACAGACACATATCTTTCTACAATCTGCTTTAATATAGTTGTGGAATGTGATGAGGTGGATTAAAAAACTGGCTGGATGGCGGGGCCAAGAGAGTGGTGCTGAATGGAGCTAAATCCAGTTGGTGGCCAGTTACCAGTGGTGGCCCCAGGGTTCAGTGTTGGGGGCTGTTTTCTTTAACATTTTTATCAATGGATGAGGGGATTTAGTGCACCCTCAGTAAGTGTGCAGAAGACACCATGTTGGGTGGATGTGTCAACCTGCTTTAAGGTCAGGAGGCTCTACAGGAGGATCTGGACAGGCTG
>NW_010424959.1:0-1154 GCF_000710305.1 Buceros rhinoceros silvestris | reverse complement strand
AGAATTACATGTTTAAAAAAAGAAAAAAAGCCGTTTACGGCATATGCTTCAGGAGCATACCTGCTGGAGCGAAGGCACTAACCATGTCGTGAAGACCCAGGTAGGCTGCTTTGCCCTTGGCCAGAAGAAGGGTTGGATCTCTGCAACCTTGTTGAACCAGTCCTGAGGCAAAAGGTACCAAAGGGACGACATGAGTTTGGGTTAAGGAAACAGCAGATTTACATTAGTCGAGCACCATCCATGTCCTACGCAGCTTTGCATAATGGTGCAGGGACCTGAACACCGGAGCTGTGTATGCTGAGCGTTGAGGTCTCGCACTGGTAAATAAAACATGCAAGCACAGGCATCAGAGTCCAAGACAGTTCCTACTGCACATGAGAAAGGCTCTCAGGTTTTGATTTGAACTGATACGATTTCTGGACTTGTCATGCCCCAAAACAACAGCAAAGGTGTGGATGTTATAAAGCTGAAAGAGCTTAAGAGACAATTCACAGAAAATCGATAATTCACAAAATAAGAATACTGTGCATACTAGTAAGGTGTGGTTTTTTCTTTTTCTTTTCTTTTTTTTTATTTTCTAATAACCTTATTTAAATTCATAAACCTCAATGGATGTTATAAAGCTGAAAGAGCTTAAGAGACAATTCACAGAAAATCAATAATTCACAAAATAAGAATACTGTGCATACTAGTCCGGTGTGGTTTTTTCTTTTTCTTTTTATTTTTTTTTATTTTCTAATAACCCTATTTAAATTCATAAACCTCAAGTTCAATGTCAGTACTTGGCCATGATAATATATCCAAGACAGATACTTTAACAAAATCTGAATTTCATTTGAAATTCATAAACCAACAGGTGAACAAGTTCTGTTCTCTGAAATGCATAATGCCTTCATACAAGATACAACAAAGGCGTCAGAAATGGTGATCAGAGGGAATGCTATGGACAAGGAGCTGCTATAGAAGCATTTTCTCCCGAGAAGCTGGAAAAAGAGAAGCTGGAAACATTTGGTTTGGTGATACAATCTTTCAGTCAGACAAGGCACACGTATTATTAAACACCAACTCATCCAAACAAGGGGAAGTTTCAGACAAATGAAAACCGAAGGCAAAAGCTCTGGCCTAAAACTGACCAGAGAAAGAAGAGGAGAATA
>NW_010424958.1:56911-85621 GCF_000710305.1 Buceros rhinoceros silvestris | reverse complement strand
TCCCCCCAAAATACAATGGTAGAAAATATTTTGTTTCTGATGTGATTAAAATACTTACAGAGGAAGTGAGAACTCAAGGTTTAATTCTCTTTTCCACTTCAGGGAGGTCATTTCTCTCAATTTCCAGAATCAGCTTCCTCCACTCTCCGAGCATAAGTTCATTGTTAGATCTAGTCAGGGGTCTGTTTTAAAAAGACAACACATCTGCCAGGGGATTTAGGTGAATATTTCTGGTTTTCCACAAAGACTTTTCTTTCTAGGTGAATGATGTGCACTATAAGGAGATAATCTCATCAACATCTCTGGGCAAAATTTTAACTTACATTTCTAACTAAATGCAGAGTAATCAGACAAGATTATTAACAAGACACTCTAATCAGATTAAAAGTCCTACTGTTATCTTCTTTACTCTAAGAAGCCCATTTAAAAAATGAATTACCATCATTATCATTCTCAGTTAAACAGCTTTGACCCTAAACTTCCCTCACTTTTATCTTCAGTTGTTTCAATTTAGGTCACTAGAAATTCTTTCTAACTCCTCTGATCAGTCTAACTATCGTGAATTTCATATGTAGGCTAATAAATTCTCCATAATTACCATTGACAACTCTCTGGTTGTTACCTAACATAACTGGAAATATAAACAATTATTTTGTCTTCTAGCCCAGTCAATCAGGTACTGGAAAGTTTCAAAATACATTTAGACAACGTTTTACCATATACTGTAAATAAGTATTTTATTATTTTGAATAGCTTTCCTAAAGATTAGCTACATAATTGTTAGTTGCCGTTATAACTGGTCTTTCTCAACAGGACATCTGATAGTTATATTATGTATTGTTCTGGATGTGACCTGACACACTCAAGCTGTCAGTTATCCATAACATTATTTGCACACCCAGTCTATTGGGTAAAATGCCATGTGATATTTTAATGATTTATCTTTTCTATATAGAAGCAAAATAGATGATTTTTTTTGTCTAACTCATTTTGGAAAAGGAACATGCTTTAATGGTGTTTTAGGAGATTAGCCATATTCATTTGGAGCTAAGCTTATTACGAAATCGGTCTTTTAAATCCAGGCTTCTATGCACCTGATAACAACAGAGACATAAAAGATGCTCCTCTTTAGACACACTGAAAGACATGCAGGTCTTTCAGCTTCTCTTCACAATGTCTCACCATATTAAAAGTATATGGATTGACCATATCTCCAAATAATGTCTTTAATCTTCAAATTAGAACAACACAATCATCTTACTTGCTACCCTTAATTTCAGTAGTTAGACATAAAGCACTGGATTGCACACAGAATCTATACACAGCTTTTTGTAATGTGTTATTCAAGAAGTCTGCCATTAGCTGCAGCATATATTGCAGTACCAGCTGCCATTGCAACATAAATAGGGAACTGCCACTGCTCCGCTCTGTGACCAGGAGTTTGTGCTGGATCAGTTTACGTAATGAAGGAAGGATCTGGGACCAAGCTTTGCTCAGGTCTCTCTAGCAGGGCTGTTATAAGCTCAGAAATTCACTATATGATATGCTCCTCAGTTGAAGAGCAAGGCCTTGATTTGTCTGTATATCATAGTCCTGCCAATAAAACTGTCTGTCTCATGGAAGGGACAGAGTAGATGTGAATGCGTGTGAGAGAGAGGTAGATGCTACGATACTGAGAATGGTGTCACAGCATAAATGTTGTCAGATTAATAAGTAGCACAAATGGGAATGCTGCAGACTTCTAAACCCTTGACCCATACTTACATACTACATTTTACAAAATCAGCCAGACACAAGTGGTTTGTGCCTCAGTGTTTTATACAACTGGTCACTCTAAAGGCTAAACTCTGACTACTCCCACTTCCTAACTCTCCTTGGCCATCCCCATTTCCTAGCTCTTGGAACAACTTTTATGATATGTTGGGGACAAAATATCACTAAAGGTAAATAAAATATTACAAACACTTAGCTATCATGCCCTCCACAGTATTTTTAGAAACAGTTTGCATGATGGATACATAGTTTTGAATGACCCTGCTTAAATCTAATACCACTTGTCTCAAATGGGCACATTGCATGTTATGAATCTTCAAGGAGGCACATATGTTCCTTTCCATAGAAGAAGAAGGACATAAATGTCTGTAAGGCTTTTTATAGCTATTTACATCTTTGATCAGATGGTGGGCTGTGTCATATGTGGGTAGGAGCTCAGAGGTGGGTGAAGGTGAAAACACTTATGCAGCAAGATCAAAGATGGGAACAACTGCTTGAAGGTGAGAGAGAGCAGAGACAGAGGAAGAACAGAGAAGAAACTCTTCTGTCTCGAAAAGTACAAGGTCAAGTAGTCCTATAGGAGGAGCCCTGAAGGCAAAAGGTCCATAGAAGGGAGGACTGTGCCAATGTATTTATGCTCCTCAAAAGTTTTGGAAGGTAAAAGGAAGTCCACCCCATTGCAAAGGAGAAAGGATGAAGCAAGAGGAGAACACTTAAGATTCTGATTCTGATGTGGAAAAGGACAATATGCCCAGGCCTCATATTTCTGTGACACCAAACCAACTGGAACGTCCTCTAGACTGAGTAGGACCATGATCTGGTAACAGTAAGAAGGTTCTTTCCAAAGGCATATAACTTGGCATCATCCCAGGAGCATATTTTATGACAAGACATGACAAAAATCATGCCAAAGGACCTGGTGAAAGAATGACACGTCTTTCATTGTCAAAGGGCACTAGTGCTGGGATTTAGAGGGCTTCAGAATCCCACAGGTTTCAAATATTTGTCCAGCCAGACCAGAGCAGTTCTTCTCCCTGCTCCTAACATACAGGAGGCATCCTCACATATCCACTGAATGGGTAATTCCACACATAGCCATGCCCATGTGGCCCTTGGCCTGCGTTTAGAATGGCAGCGATCCTGGCAGAGGCTTCCTGGTCTAAAGAAATGGCTCTTGTAACAGGCAGGAAGAGGCAAGGAAGTGTTTAGGAATGGTGTCTGCCAGGATGGGTATACAGGATATTAAAGGTCCATCAGGTTTTTCTGTCCTCTCCCAATGGAGAATTTTTCTCATTGGCTTTCATAGAGACCCCGCTTTCTAAAACTCACAATTATAACTAATTATTATGAAGGCAGAGAAGAAACCGCGTTCATTTTATTACCTGCTCTTTGGCTACAGTTTACTGTTGTGGGTGAAACTTTATAAGGAATCTCCCCAGGCCTTAGCCTAAAAGGGGCCTCTGGGCACATAAATCTCAAAAGCTTTGAGAGAGTCCAGATGGCCTCAGTACGAAAGGGTGGCTTTTCTTGATGTATTGTCATTGCACTTTGACTAATATGTCCTGGCCAGTAGGAAGGCCTGGTCTAGATGTAAATATTCTCTCTGTGGTTTGCTGTTAGTTTTCCAAGAGGGCAGTCTGTCCTTGAAGTTCTGTTAAGTATGGACCAGTTTTCAGGGCCAACACAGTTTGTACTTACCAAAAGAAAAAATATTTTCATATTTGACGAGAAAATATTTCTGCACTTTAAAACATTGCATCTGTAGCTTCCTACTTTCCATTCCTCCTCTCCAGTCTTGGTGGAGCGCAAGAACCACTGACTTGTGCCTTGATCTGGGCAGGGAGGAGCACTGCTCCGGCTGGGGAGCATTTCATATGACCTCAAGTCATGTACTTAGGAAAGCAAGGACAGTGCAGAGATAGGTGAGTCTGGGCAGTGAGCACCAAGGGACAGAAGGCTAGCCAGCCCCCAAAAGCCTTCGGTACCATGGCAACCAAATAGTAAAAAGTTCAGAAGGCAGTAGGTGGAATGCTATATTTTAGTCACTTACAAGCAAGAGATGTTTCTTGATAAAAGGAGAGGGAAGACCTGTGTGGGCTAAGCAGCCTTAAAAAGCTGTGATGGCAACAGAGGTAAAGCCTCCGCAGGCAAACGAGGCAGAGAAAGGAAAAGAAAAACTGTGTCAGAACAAGAAAGCAGAATTATCTGTGAGGGATGCGGAGAGTTACGGGGTGTGCACAGGGCACATGCATGTGGGAAGATCTAGGATGAGTGCTGGAACCTACCATACTCATAGAAGCCCCAAGGAGAGCATAGGATGAGCAAGGCCATAGCTGGCTGGAGGGAGTTTGCAGGTCTCCTAGACTGTGGGAAGTGAGCAGCAGCGCGTAGCAGTGGTCAAACAGAGCAGAGGTGTAGAAAAGCTGGAGGAAGGACACATGTAATTCTGCACATTGGGTAAAGTGTAAAACCTGATTTTAAATATATTTTTCTGGTATAAATTTGGTTGCTCCTCTGAGAAAGAAAAGAAGTATGTCACATGAAAGCTACATTATTTCATGATTACAAACATGTCTTCTGTTAGCTTTGAAAGCTTTAATGTGAAGGAGGGTGAACATTTGCTTCACAGCTATCTAGATCTTTTTAAGGTGTCTAGAAATTTTAGCAGGCACAAAAAACCCCTACATTAAGATTTTTAAACTAAGTTTAAGATTTGAAGATGTTATTTTTGAAAATATTTATTTAAATTTATTTGTTACATTGACTGTTAAAATAAGTAATTAATTTTTGTGAGACTTGTGGCATTTGTTTTTTCAAGCACAATACTTTCTAAGTCTTTTTTTTTAAAGTTATGTTTTGGGTAAACTTCTTCACGTTAGGGGTGAAGGTCTTTGGTGTATGATTGTTTCATTGCTGGACAGGTGTTCCATGCTGGTCTTTGCTTGTCTTTCCTGTTTGATCAAAACCAAAATTGTTTTGGTTTTTTTTTTTTTTTTTAATACCCCTATATACACGTGTCATACACGTCCTATTCTTACAAGCTCTTTGAAAAAAAATTTCTAAAGCACTGTTGTTATCTCAGTATCAAAGTACATCAACACTGGATTTGTTGAGTAGCAGGGACGATAACTAGAGTCCCTTTTCATAGCACCATTGTCACTGAAAATCATTCCCAGAGTGGTTTCTCAATAAAGTATACAAATTCAGAAAGCAGTTTCCTAAACTTACCGTATTATCTTGATCACATATCTGCAAAAATGAGAAGTAATAAGTTGTTTCTGATTAGGACAATTCCAGTAACACCATCTGGGTCTTTCTTCAGCCATGTATAATGGAATTCAATTTTATGTTGGAATATGGGACAGTAGAGTATACAAGCAACAAAGGAAAATTGAAATTAAATACAATGCAATGGCACTTTTATTATATGGTAATGACAGACTAAATTGGATTGATAGACTGACACTGCAGTCAATATTTGTGCTCATCACAGTAAAGCTGAGGTGTCATTCATGGAAGACATTATCTTTTGGTAGAAATCAAATTATATTAGCACCTCATCAAAAGAATCTTTTTTTTTTTCTCAGACATCTGCATTAACGTCTTTAAGATCAACTTGTTCAGCTTAAATGGAAGCTTGCTTTTGCTGCTCTGGGATCCTTTAATGAAGTGCATGGGGAAACTGAACGTTGTTAGCCTTGACCAGGACCTGCTTTTAAGCTCTCCATATTGGTAAGCATGGAATGTTGTGGGGTCTGGCAACTCACTTAAATCAGCTTTTATCTCAAACCAGGCTACTAAGAACAAACAAAAAAAGTATTTATTTACCAAACATATGATACTGTTTGCAAACATTCAGAAATAAAAAGAAGCAACCTATATCTACCTAGCATCTTAGCTTTCAAGGTCCATTCCACCCTGCAGAGACCAGTTAGGAAGCTGACACATGCTTCACAGCCTTCCTGACTGATGTCTGTTTTGTAAGCAACCCTACTTTGTCCAACTGCATTCATGAAAGTAGATCCTGGATTTGCTGTTCCCGCTTCTCAAATATCATAATTCTCCTGCTGAGGTTTAAAAGAATGAAAGTTGCTTCTGCAACACTCAGGATTTTGGGCAAAGTTTCAACTTTACTGCCACCAGAAAAGTGTCTGTTTTATCTAACCTGGAAAAGTTAATGTTTCTTGGGTATGATCCAGGGCTAGCCTTATTTTTCCATGCAGCAAATGAAGGACTATTTTCGAGATGAGCCAAGCGAGCAGCTAAGTCATGCACTGTAGGGCAAAAGCATTTCCTACTTCCTAAGAATGGTATCTCTTCCCATTGACCCTGATTTTTTTCTAGAAACATGTAACTGGACAATGATGGATTATACTGACATACAGATTGTAGTAATACTACAGCTTTTTTCTGACTTTTGATTGAAAAGTGGTTTCAATAATCATGGCATTAATGGATCACTTTGTATGGTTGTGGATTTCAATCGTGTTTCTTTGTGCAATAATACACTTGGTAACAAGATTTGTTAATAAACTGAGTTTCTACTGAGAAATAATTTGTGCCTTGTCCTTCATTTCTGGTTATCTACACAGAACTTTTTTAAAGTTATGTCTCAATTGTCCTTACAGGATATGGGAGACATTTTCTGTAACACTCTCAGTGAATGCTGGAAAGAGGTGTCTGTAATAAAGTCTGTGGATTTTTGAAGCAAATAAAAAAGCAAACATTAGCCTACCTTAGACTATGCCTCTCTGAAAAAGAAGATTGTAGCATATGAGCACGCAGTATTTGTAAACATTTTGGTTATGCAAAAAGAAAGGTGACATAATTTGTTTAACTGAAAAATATCAGCTTGGGTTAGAACCTTTTCTGCCTTCACAAACAATTGATCTCCACATCCATCAATCCATCACAGTGTGTCTGAATACTTGGCTACATCCCTGGGCTTAGCAGCTTGTGCATAAATACATTGCATAGAAATGAGAAGTGGCAACCTATGCAAAACTCGCATCTACTTCTCCATCTGCTTTTCTTCTATTTTGTGTCTTTTTCCTTCCTTACAAGGTCCTAGCAGATTCTGCAGAACTTCAGGGAGAAAGTAATTTGCATATGCATGTGCAAACAGAATGACATTGGAGAGAGAGAGCGAGCTGCAATTCAATTATTTCTCTTAGTTAAATGCTGAAAAAATCTGTGATCTGTGGGGATTACTCAGAATGTCTTAGGAGGATGTAAAAACCTTACCCTGATAAAAGTCACTTTGACTCTAACCTTCCTGTGCGAAAGATGTTTCCCTCTCCCATCCCCCTGCTAAATTCTGGCAAGCTCTTTGTATTATCTAAAGCCACCAGCATTTCTACAGCTTCAGGAGATGATCTACAGAATCCCAAGGAATCTGCATTACCATCTCCAGGGTTTGGCTAGGTTTTCTGTTCCTTGCAGACTGCTCTGGGGATTGTATACACTTTGTGCCAGTGTGTTGATGGATGTTTTGTGATGCTGTATAAATATTTTCTTACTTTTTGTATTATATTAAGCATTACAGGTAGAGAATAGGTATTCTACATCTCAGCTAGGGTGATTGAGACAGGGCTTATCAGAAAGGCCAAGTTAAAACGACTGCTTATGTTTTAAAATTCACTTCTATTTAGGACACTAAAAAAATCCTGAGAATGCCACATCTACTTACTCTTTGTTTATAGACTTTGCGGCTGTGACACTTTCCCTAAATATTCCATTATGAAAGCATAAGGATGTATTCAGAGAAATTAGTATCACACTACAGGACACAGCTTTGTTCTAGCTCATTTGCAGTAGAGTGTCTGGTGTAATAATTTTCAAGTTGAAAAAGGCATTAGGTTCTATTTCTGTAGAGCCACAAGAACAGGATTTTATAGAGAGCTATTCCCAAGGGCAGGCCTGTGGGAAAAGTTGTAATAAACTGGCTCCCACCATTGTATTGTCCAGCAGACCAAAAAAAGCAAACAAGTAAATCTCTTCCTTTCTTTTTAAAGAAACATGTATCATTTTAATTCTGTTGTTTAATCTCTATGTATTACAATTAATATACATGAATAAAAAAAAATTCAACTCCTATCTCAAGCAGTTGCTGCATGGGCAAAAATGAGATTGCTTTCTCCAAAGAGAAATGATACAACACTGTCTCTACTCATTGTGAAGTGGCCAAAAACCTCAATCCCTTTAAAAATGTTTTTGAGTGGCCTTCTAGTACTTTGTTTAGCATCAGCTTTCTTTAATAAAGCAGTTTTATTTTAAGATGCCCACTTAATAAGAGATCGTGCAAAGCTAATGACATATTTTGTATTGCAGTAGAATTTTTCATGTCAGGATTTTGAATCAGCTTGCAAGTACTTGCTAATGCAGACTGAGAGATTGTCTAATAAATAGATGTGGATAGAAGAAAAAGGAATTTTGAAAGAGATTTTCCACTTCATGTCTTTCACTAACTTCTTGTTGTGATTATTAGGGTTGGTGAGAAGAAATTTGTTTTCTAAAAGTTTTAGATTATTTTGGGAACATACACAAGTTCTTTCAAAATGCAGGTTGTCTCATTTAGAGAAAGACGAAGAAAAAATACTGCATTTTTTTTCACAGATCACATTCTTTGTATCTTTTTATATGTTCACTTCTTTTAAAAATAAATGCATAAAAACAATGCCACCAGTGCCATGGAGCTATGAAACCTAGAAAGACTTAGAATTGCCTCTTGCGAAGGATTGCCTCCACTAGAAGAAAAGTCAGATTGTTAAAAAGGCATCAAAACCTCAGTCTGTGCTGGGGAAAACAATGACAGAAAATATGATTCAAAGAGAGATAAAGCTGATCCCCTAGGCACTAATGCCAGTTCATTCCTACGAAGCATGCACAAACCTTGGCAGAGGTGGGATATGTGTCGGAGAGGCAAGATTGACCTGGACAAAAAATCTGGAGATGATCCATATCTCTGAATTAAGAAATGCAGTCCAAGAATATGATCTAGGGACCCAAGCTATAAAGAATGCCAGTGCTCCCCTGAAAGCCAGCTGACTTGGGAGCCCTTGGTTCACCCACAGACACCCTCCAAAGGCACTGAGACAGGCTGTGGCATGGATGATGGTGGTCTTCTTCACCCTGTTTTTGCCTCTCTTTGCTCTTCGATAGTTTTCACTCCTTTACTAGGGAGTAAAAAGCATAACCAAATAAGACAAAAGTGAGTTGAAAAAAACCACCGTTTCCATTTTATAAGTCTGCCTAATAGTTAATCAGAAATAGCTTTCCTATTTAAAGGAAAACTGTTTTTCATACTCCCCTTGGGCAATCTTGGAAGTCTGCTCATTATGAAAAATTCCCTCAAGCAAAGCAAAACAGTGGACAACAGAAATCTTTTTTCAAAGCTTGTTTTTTATATATAAATATGTTAAAAGTGGAAACATAAATAGGAATTGTGACTGATGATGCAGACTGTGCCATGCAATGGTGGTTTGGCAAGGTGAGAGACAGGTTCACAAATCCTGCCCAGAATTTGGACGTTACCTCCAGCTCAGAACATGCAGACAAGCTGAGAGCATCATCCCTCTGATTTCTCCTCAGGTCCCTCTTCCTTAGCACATGACAAATATGTTAGTTCTCTCTTAAATTCCTGTTTGGACCAAACTCGTCAGTTTTCCCCCTATGATGAAGCTCAGGAAGATCTTTGTTCCGACAATGATCTCTCAGAGTCACCCTGAACAAGATCTGAGTCTCCCTGCTCTGCATTGCCCCCAGCACTGCCTCAGCAGGCTTGGAGTCCGCAGCCAAGTCTCCCCACCCCCACCCCATACCTTAATGTATGCAATGTCAACGTGCCACCACCCTGTTGGGATCTGCGACATTCCCTGAGTTATCTTGGGTACTTTCAACCGAAAAATTGCAAAAAAATGGTGCAACTTTCATGGTTCAGATGGGTACTACAACAGGTTCAGAGGACATTCAGAGGAAGGCTTTGTGCCAAGCGTTATTCAGTGTGCTTCAAAGAACATTGCCATCTGCAGTGAGAACGTGACCCATGCTGTGCAACTTGGCCTGGACTTCAGGGAATGCTCCCAGAGGACAATGTCACTGGCAGCACAGATGTAGTTACACTCTAGTAGAGTAATGCATGTTTTTAGTAAAAACTACTCCTTAAAAAGGTTGGCTGCTGTTTCATGGGCAGATTTCAAGTTTTGATTGATATGGGTTACCACCTCCTGCACACTGTAGTGCAGCTCGAAATGCCAAAGTCACCAGTTTCAGAAAACCCGTTGCTGCAATGGAGAACAACACCTATGCCTCAAACACAAACATAAATCTTTGAAGTCTGAACTTGGGATAGCTAATTTTTATGGGTACCTAACACCTAGTAAGAACCGTATTAAGTGTGGCTGGATTAACGAGGTAAAGCAGAAAATTCTCAAAAAAAGCTGACTTTTTTCTACAAATGTTATTAATCTCTTGCTCTCACACAAAGGAGAGAAATACATACTGACAGAAAGAGGAAGAAAAGTTAATTCTGATTGAACTAAACAAAGGGAAGAGAGAGAAAATTTTGTTAAGTGACACATATCCCGTAGACTAAGGTGAATAATTGCACTTAATATTCCCTTCTGCAGGCACTAATGAAATGGATTTGGGCCAGCCTGTTCTCTCTCTCCCTCCCTCATTTTCAGTACCACTGATGCAAAATTCAATCTCATAAAACTTCTATGGATGTCTGTTTCTTAGATTTAACTCAATGTGTGTGTGAATATCTGATAGGAGTTCTAACTTTTCCTAAGATTATGAGGGAATTATTTCCATCTGGCATCCTTAAAATAATAGCAAATATACTTTAACAGGAAGCACATTTCACATTTCAAATGCAGAATTACTTAAGCAATGAGTGAAACGCTGCTAACTTCATAGACTGAGTTCATATCAAATGGTACTTCAGTACATTTCAATGCTAAGCTTCATTTATTGAAAGAACGTGTCTTTTTTTGACCAGTATGATGTGGAGAATTTTTTTTAATCAGATAAGACCCTGTGAAAATTAAGAGTTTCAACACTAACCTTATACCCCTTCTGATGAAAAAGATCTGATTTAGCTTGTTAACAAGTAGTGCTTAAATAAAAAAAGACACTTCTATTTGAGATATAGTTATTTTTAGTCTGCCTGCACTCTAGTCTAAGTTTATACAGCTTCATTCACTCGAGAGGTTCTTGAAGTTTTTTCTGAGGAGTGTGGGAGCGGGAGGGTGGAAACAGTGTAGTAGTAATTCCTTAGTCATTTGTGGGCTTCCTTTCCTACTGAGTAAGATATTTATACACTCTATCTGTAGTTATCAGTTTAACACATTATGGATTTATACAAGAATTTTGTTCAGTGAAAAAGATCTGATTATGAAAACTGACAAAATTCAGTTGAGCAAGGAAAAAAAGAGTTAACAAGCTACATATATCTGAAGAGGCTACTGTTGACTGTTCCTCACAGTATACCAGAAATGTTCCATATGGAAGGAAGCAGATCTAAAACTTTTTTTTTTTTTTCAATAAGGAACCAAAAATTAAGAGGATAAAAATAGACTGAGAATTTTCTGTTATAATTGGAAGCATTTGGTCCCTCAGGTCTGAGAACTAAAGTTTGTCAAGAGAAAAAGATTGAATTTCCTAGAGAGGGACAAGTAGGGAGGAAATAGAGATGACAGGAATACTGTCAGTCTCAGATATCAAAGAATCACAGAATCACAGAATGGTAGGGGTTGCAAGGGACCTCAGGTTATCATCTAGTACATCCCCCCTGCTTAAGCAGGTTCACCTAGATCAGTTTGCACAGGATGATGTCCAGGTTGATTTTGAATATCTCCAGAGAAGCAGACTCCACAATATCTCTGGGCAACCTCTTCCAGTGCTCTGTCACCCTCAAAGTAAAGAATTTTTTCCTTATGTTCAGATGGAACTTCCTGTATTCCAGTTTGTGGCTGTTGCTCCTTGACCTGTTGCTGGGCACTACTGAAAAGAGTCTGGCCCCATCCTCTTGACACCCACCCTTTAGATATCTATAAGCATTGATAAGATCCCCTCTCAGTCTTCTCCGGGCTAAACAGATCCAGGGCACCCAACGTTTCCTTGTAAGAAAAACGTTCCTGTCCCTTTATCATCTCTACAGCCCTCTGCTGGACTCTCTCCAGTAGTTCCTTGTCTCTCTTGAAGTGGGGACCCCAGAACTGGACACAGTAATCCAGATGGGGCCTCGTTAGGACAGAGTAGAGGGAGAGGAGAACCTCCTTTGACCTGCCGACCACACTTTCCCTAATGTACCGGAGGATACCATTGGCCTTGGCCACAAGAGCACACAGCTGGCTCATGCTTAACTTGCTGTCCACTAGGACTTCCAGGTCCTTCTCTGTGGACCTGTCTTCCAGAAGGTAAACCCCTAGCCTGTACTGGTGCATGGGGTTATTCCTATTCAGGTGCAGGACTCTGCACTTGTACTTGCTGAACTTCTTTCTGCTCCTCTCTGCCCAACTGCCCAGGCTGTCCAGGTCTCACTGTATGGCAGCACAGCCTTCTGATGTATCAGCCACTCCTCCCAGTTTTGTATCATCAGCAAACTCACCGAGGTACACCCTGTCCCTTCTTCCAGGTCATTAATAAATATGTTCGTGTACAAGACTGGACTCAGTACCAAACCCTGGAGAACACCGCTAGCTAGGCCTCCAGCTAGACTGCACTGCTGATCACAACCTTCTGAGCTCTCTGAGTTAGTTCTCAATCCAGCTCATTGTCAGCTCATCTAACCCACAATTTCTAAGCTTCCCTAAGAAGATGTTATGGGAGACAGTGTCAAAAGCCTTGCTGAAGTCAAGGTAGACAACAACCACCGCTCTCCCCTCATCTAACCAGCTTGTCATGTCATCTCAGAAGGCTATCAGATTGGTCAAGCTTGATTTCCCCTTGGTAAATCCATATCAACCCCTACTGATAACTTTATTTTCCTCCACTTACTTAAAGATGATATTCAGAATGAGTTGTTTCATCACCTTTCAAGGGATGGAGGTGAGGCTGACTGGCCTATAGTTTCCTGTGTTCTCCTACTTGTCCTTTTTGAAGACTGGAGTGATCTTGGCTTTCCTCCAGTCCTCAATCACCTTTCCTGCTCTCCATGACCTTTCAAGGATGGTGAAGAATGGCTTAGCAATAACATCTGCCAGTTCCCTTAGCACTTGTAGTAGCACCCCATCGGAGCCTAAGGATTTGTGAGTGTCCAACTTGACTAGTTACATTCTAATGTGATCCTTCTTGACCAAGGGAAAGTCTTCCTTTCTCCAGACTTCCTCTTTTACTTCCAGGAACTGGATTCTTGAGGACAGACCTGAGCAGTAAAGACTGAATCAAAGGCGGCATTTAGTAACTCTGCCTTCTCTGTATTCTCCACCGTCAGGACACCCACCTCATTCAGCAGCAGGCCCACACATTTCCCCTAGTCTTTCTTTTGCTACTGATGTACTTGAAGAAGGTCTTCTTGCTGTTTCTGACATCCTTTGCCAGATTTAATTCCAAGTGGGCCTTAGTCTTCCTTGTTGCATCCCTGCATACTCTGGCAATGTTCCTATATTCCTCCCAAGTGGCCACTCCCTTTTTCCACAAATGGTAAATTTCCTTCTTCCAATTTCTTATTCATAGGGATGCACCAATCTTAAGCTTGGAGGAAGTGATGTTTGAATATTAGCAACCTCTCTTGGGCTCCCCGACCTTCTAGAGCCCTAACCCATGGGATTCCAACTAGCAGATCTTTGAAGAGGCCAAAGTTAGCTCTCCTGAAGTCCAGGGTTTTAATCCTACTTCTTGCCCTGCTTCTTCCTTGTAGGATCCTCAACTCCACCATTTCATGGACACTGCAGCCAAGGCTGTCCTCATCTTCAAATCCCCAAGCAGACCTTCTTTGTTTGTAGGTAAAAGGTTCAGCACCACACCTCTCCTCATTTGCTCCTCCATCACCTACATCAAAAATTTATCATCAATGCTCTGCAGGAACCTCCTGGACAAGTCCCCCATGAGAACAAGGGCCTGTGATTGTTAGGCTATGCTCAGCTGACATATGAGAAAAGGTTGTCAGTCAGAATAATTAAAAATGTGAGATCAGTCTTTGACACTAAGATTTTAGAAGAATATATATGATTGCGCTTTTTTATTTGTCTTCATCTTTTTTTATTTATTTATTTTGCAGTATTACTCCACTGCGAGGATAGAGATTTGGTATTTATATACAGAATTTATAAATAACTGAGCAATACCACATATGAATGCTCTCCTACAAATAATTGTTTTAATTTGCTTTAGTATCATATCTTAATCCAATTTCAGTTCCATTGCAAAAGAGCCTGGTTTTGATATTGAACTGAAGGCTGCATGTCATGATCTCAGTTAATGGACTTGGGTATTTCTCTTCCATCTAGCCTGTCACAGCTCTTTTTCTCTATTTTCCCCCCTGCTTTATCTGTTGAAGTAACACTCCTCTTGCAGTCTATAGGAAGTCTTGTAAAATCCTGCACTCAGACCTTATACCCGCATCCCCCTACGCTGAAGCTACATGTCTGCAAATAGCTGAGTGGACCTAGCAGCCTGCCAGAGCAGAGGGAGATTGGGTCCTGCTTCCTCAGCCCCCCTTCCCAGCTCCTCACACCCAGCCCCCCCTCCAAAGGGCCTTTATGCTGCTGCCTCTGGGGCTTTCTGTGTCTTCCTAGAACCCTTCCGCTTACTGACCTGACTGCTCCTCCGCTGTGAATAGGAGAAGCTTTCTGGGGGCTAGAGAGTCAAGTGAAAGAGAGTAATGGAGGCATTGAACACTGAACAACTTAACGAGGATGACCAAAGGAAAGGAGAGCAAGGGAAGGAGCGGAGATGTGCAGGACCATGCGTTTCAGTATAGTAAGGGACCAGGGCAAGGGCCCCTATCAAGGATGGGGCATCAAGGATGCCACCATCAAGGATGGGGCAGAGGATGGTCTGAAATCCTGCCAGAAACTTTCTTGAGACTCTTTCAGTATTGCTTGTGGAAGGAGCAACACTGGGAGCCTGGGAGACACCATGGCACTACCTGGTGTCCCCACCAGTTGAAAGCCATGCCAGCTCTCTTCCACCCACTCCTATGACCTGATTGCCATGGAAAGGTTTTATTTTCTCCTAGCTTTACTGAGATCAGTGAGAGCCTGAACATCAGCTGCATGGATATTTCTCTCTTTCTGTTTGAAATCTGCTAACTGTTAAGCTGCTCTGAAATGCACTTTTGAAGTTAAAAGCTTAGTGAAAGCAGGAGATAGGGCAGGATTACAGAAAGGCCTTGATTTTCTCTTGATATGTGGGTGTTATCTCCCTAAGTAGATTGCCTATTTGTAGATTCCTCGGTCCACAACCTGTCTTGCCTGTAAATGTACTGCTGTTTTGGTCTTTACCCCACTTCAGTGCTTGTTATGGCTTTGAGCAACAGGTGATCTGAGCATAATTTTTACTTCAATCAAAATACACTACTTAACCTGAAAAGTTTCAAATTTTAAGTGACAGTTGACTTACATGCTTACAAACACATTTAAACCTGAATAGGAGGAGTTAAGATACACAGCTCAAAATCTTTAACTTCTGCTTTGTGTCAGGGTCTGCTTTTCAGAAGTTATGGAGAAGAATGCTATCCATGGTCTTCAGTGAGTGTTTTTGATGCGCAGTAACTAAGTGAGGCTTTAAGTATCTAGAGGATGGGTCTTGTGATCAAGTTAGGATGTTAGGATGTGGCAAGATTAATCACCTTTTAACACAGATATTTTAATTTCCCATGTCTGTATCTATAGATAACCTGTATCTATAAATGTGTTTCTAGTTCACCTCATAACAAAATAAAACAGGTTAATTAAACCTTTCGTGAAATAACATTGCACCTAAAAATTTTGCTGAAACTTTAATACTAATAATAGGGGTTTAAAATATGTTTACATTATTAAAGCCCAAAATAGGGCCTTGATACTTTTTTTTTAATTAGGACGAAAAGTTTATTCCATGAAACAGCTATGTTTTTAGTAAAATCTTTATTTACTATATAAACACAGTGTCTTACTTGCCTAACCATAGAAACAAAAAACCACCAAGCAAGTATTTTTCCTGCTCAGGAATACTCAGGTATGCCACCTGAGTAAGCTTCTTGCTGAAAAAGCTTTGTCTTCTTTTATTCTTCCCCGTATGATGTTTAAACTCCATCTGCCACTTTGCCCTCTCATAAACCCACAGCTGGTGCTGATAACATCACCCCTACTCCGGCTCCTAGATTAGATTTGGAGAAAGCTCATTATTAGATGCTTGAACAGTAGCTCTTTCTATCTGCAGCTTATTTTATTCTGGGCTTCTTGTGCAGTCATGATGGAATACTGAACTAAATGAAGACTTATAAAACCCCTCATCTGAATGTTAGTATCTAACATCTCAGTAATCTGGAATTTCCTTCCAAATTAGTTATTGTTTTAATATCCAAAAGAGCTTAGTTGGTCTTTTGTTGTGCCTGGTGATGTGTGGCTGGGAAACTCACTGCTGTATGAGTTGTTTCTTTTGGTTCAAAACTCATGTCATATTGCAGCTGTTTGCTCCCTTCTGCGTAATGAGATGTAAATACACATACACTTAGAAACATTACTCTGAACCTCGTGTGAGATATAGGAAAATTAACAAGAATATAAACTTTCATACGAGCTTTTCCATGGTGGCTGTCCTAAAGTGGCTTTCTGTATAGACTCTCTCTCAATACTGGAAACTCTAATAGTTTCCTCTGAGAAGGCAGGACATGCACTTTTATATGAAATATATAGAATTGCTCGTTCATAAAAGATAATTTTCCAGTGATTATTGTAGGAAAATTCCACATCACATAAGCTATACATTTTCTAATTTTTTCTTCATTAAGGATCACTCAGCCCAGGCAATTTTAGTCCTTTGTGCTACTCGGAAACCAATAAACAAATTCATTTAACCCCTCCTTTTCCTTCCACATCATGTATCATAGTATTTATTTTCAATTTTCATGTGGTTTTGTGCAGGTTTTTTCACTGTAACTAATAAGGAATGGAAACCAAGTTCTACAGATTAAAATAAAACATTGAAAGCATAGTATGTGAGTAGTTTTGGAGTAAAGTAGAACATGTGTAGTTGTTGTGAGGATAGAGAGTTAAATCATCCTATGCTTTCTACATTGTGATGGGTCAGAAAGGAAAGTTTGCTCTTCAGGAAAAATTAAAATAATACCTGGAAAAAAATACAGACTATCCAGGCTCAGGTTTCTGATTCATTGTGTCTGCTCACTGATCATACACACAGCACAACTCTGCCACTATGCCACATTAATTCACTCTCTTAAAAGACTGAGATCCCTTTTTTTCTCAGTCTCCTTACTAAATTACAGAAAATTGTTTCATGTCTTGGTGCCTATGCAAAAGAAAAAACCCAAACCCCACAGAAAACTGAGTTCAGGCTAAAAGAAATTGTGCATTGGCTCTGAGCTTTCCAGAAATTCTTCTGGAAAGGGTGGGTATATATTTAGTGTATCGTATTCCAACAGATTTCCTATTAAACTGGAGGAATGTAATTACTGGGTGTGTTTCATTACCACACATTTAATGAAGGGTGCAAGGCCACAAAAGGTGAGGCAGAGAGAAACAGGTTCTAAATAAAAGACGTAGTGTGTGTGCACCATTCAGGAAGTATGACTATTGTTCTGTATTTTGTCCTACATCTCATTCCATTTCCAATTTTCTTTCCTCACCATGTTTTTCATTTGTTCTTCACATCGTTTAGGTGTGCCTTCTCGTTACAGTCGTCCTGTCTATACAAACTCAGGTGCTGCATTAAAACTCCCACTTCACACACCAAAAAGCACCCTAACCTTCTCTGAAAGGTTAGAATACCTTCTATCACTTTGATGACAGAACTGCTAAATGTTGACGGGTCTCGGACTGGACAGTGTCCAGGCATCCCTTCTAACCTGCCTTTTTTTCCAATGATTTTGATTTGGTTCTGTGGTTTAAGCATGGACAAGAGAACACGTGTCTGCCAACTGCCCCACTTTGGGGACTGAAATGCACCTTTTATGGGTCAGCTGCTGGCTCTGTGTTTATGTGTAGTAACGCAAGCCTGAGAAAATAGGTGCTCATTCACTTCCCTGATGATCTTTCCATTTTCCTAATGTGCTGTAGGAAAAAAATCAAAAGCAAAATAATCCACATTGCTCAAGCATTCTGCAGTGTCTCTGCCAACAATGGAGAGCTTGTTCTTTCTTCCTCCCCCAAAGCCCTTCACATGAGACAGTTAGCTCTGCTTTTTCTCGCCTTCAGCTGAGACCAGTCTGTTGTGTCCAACCATTGCAAGCTGGCATCTGCACAAGAATGTTTTATGGGGTTGTGCATGTTCAGATGAAACATGCTCCTGTGTGCTCTGCTGCACTTGTGTGTCTCTGTGAGTGTGTGCTGGGGCAGGAGGAGAGGAGCAGGCCACTCACAAAGGGCAAGCTGTCACTTCCCTAACACTATGGGAATTTCGAACGCTGGGAGTTATGTACATGTGGCTGTGGATATAGTTTTAAGCTTGAGTTTGATTTTGAAAACGACAGACATATGAAATTGAAGGCCTCCCTCTTCCCTGTGTTGTCATTCATGTTGCACTTGCTTGCTCCATATCTTGTCTCTGCACTGGAGCTAACAACAGTGCCGCAAATAATGTCTGCGGCAATAGGAAAACCCCTATAGTTTGGGGCATTGTACTCTTGGGGAAAAAAAAGTGAAAAATACGGAAGTCAGAAAGGCATGTTTTGAATCAGACTACACTTCTAAGGGACAGACTCATTAAAGGTGCTTGCTGCCAAACATTGTTTCACTTGCCTTCAGAACTGTCTGCATTAATGACTACCTCCACTTGGAAGTTATTTACATAAAGTATTGTTCTCATGTCACTGCTGCAGATAACAGCTCCTTGCTAGGTGAGGTGAAAAAGAAACAGATAGAGCAGGTTGCAAATGAATTCAGAGAAAGCTGGGTTTAACGTGGTGGTAGAAGGATGAAGTATTCCTCCCAGAATGCCCACACCATGCACAAGGGCGAATACATCACCACTGGGGATGCCCTTACAGGAAACCCTCACAGGCAGGTCTTCACAGTGAAGGTGCTGATCTATGCTAAAATAGCCTGTACTTCACTAGGTCTCATCATTTGATGAGTTTACTTGTTTCCAAACCTTTACTAGCAAACATGACAAAAAGAAAGGAGATCCAGATTCTTGAAAAGTAGTAAGAGGAAATTGCAGATCCGCTCAGTGTCTGGGCTGGGCAGCACTCTTCTCTATCCTCTGAAGGAAAGTGTGGTGTCTAGCCCTTGTGACTGGCAGTGAAGAATTTCATAAAGCTAGAGAGAACACCTGCCTGTCTGACAAATCTGCTTTTCCTACGTTGCTCCCACCCCATCTTGAATCAGGTTCAGGTGCCCAGTGGCAGATAAGCAAATACAAAATACTCAATCTCAAACATTGCATTTCCCCCTTGTACTGAAGTGGCTTCCCAGAGAAAAGGAGACCATTCAATTATGTAATGATACTTAGCTGTGATTTAAACGGCTCTAAAGGAGATTCTTCTGTGCTTTTGGCTTATGACACAGGATTGGCTAGAGAGATTTCATCTGAAAAGCAAGCCTTATCATATGCAAGTCCATTGCTAATATTAATCATGCTTTTACAGGTTGTTCTAATGTATTTTGAGTAGGATTGTGCTCCAAAGAGTGCTAGACTCTGATGCTACCATTTGATAGTGAGTGACCCTTCATCTAAGTGAGCGAGAAACCTGCTGTAGAGCCTATGTCAAAAACCAAAGGTTTCACTCAGTTGTCTGCTGATGAAATGCCAGCACTTACTGATCTCATACCAATATGACCCAGACACCTCTTCATCGTTTTGATTTTTTTTGCCCTAAAATATAGATCTTGATGACTTAGTATTGCTGTAATGAGTGGAGCCCAAAATTTAATACAATTCTTACTTAAATGAAGAGACATTTAGATACATAATTGCTATGTAACTTATATAATGTGCATTTATTGAAGGTAGTGGAATAATATATACTAATATTTTGAGAAAGTCCTGTAATAACCAAATATAATAAAAAGATAGATGAATAATTAGTTCTTGGATAATGTACATTTTCCAGCTTTGTGTAACTCATTTGACTAATGGGTTTTGACACTTCTCCATTGCTAGCACTTAGACTGCACCAGAAATGTGGTTGGGCTGGTGATTTGTTTGATTTCTATAAAAAAGAAGGTGTAAATTAAAGCAAAAAACCCCTTTTCCTCTTTATCTACATTATAAAGTTAATTTGCACGTGGTGTTGTCCATCCTGACTGAAAATGAGATTGTTTGTACCAAGTGAACTTAGTATCTTCTCAAAAGGGGTTAACTTACTTGGAAGCAGACAGTATTAGCTCACATTTAGAAGGCCCATTCCTCTACTTAATCAGAAGTGTAGCTGTACTAGAACAACTCCCATGTAGTCAAACTTTTCCTTCAAAAACAGAGCTAAAATTTTCTTCTTTAGGGAAATGCTGTACTATCTGAAAATTGCTTATGTTTTAAAGTCACGTACAGTTATAATTTTTTCAGGAATTCTAAGGAAAACATCTTGTGAACATTTCTGTTCAATATGTATGATGGGTACTTAACAGAAAACTTCACTAGCATATTAATTATTCAACGTTTGGAGAAACTGCAATATAGCTGCCGAGGCTCACAGTGACATCCTAGATGAAAAACAAATCTGAAATGGCTATGTCTAATTTCATCACAACCCCTTCAAAATAGAGACTCTCTCAATATAAAATATCAGCTCATTATCAATTTCATTATGTGCTGAACACACTTGCTGATTTAGTTTTAGTATTCCCTCACTTTCAAAAGTCCCAGCTTGTTTTGGTTTGGACCGCTGTTAATTCTAAGACAAAAATGTTTCAGTGTTTTGGATAAACAGGCACACCTACTGCTGTGTTCTTCAAAAGGTGATAGAGTTTACAGAAAGTATTCTGAACCAGAAAATATACAGCCACAGGAGCTAACTCATAGCTATGTTATATCAGAGGAAAGTAAAATCTTTGAGAGATTCTGTTCTAGTATTTCAGCCTCTACTGATTAAGTCCAGAGAAGCAAGTAAATGCTTTCATCCTATTTCAAACAGCAGCCCGGTACAAGAATGTACTGCTAATTTACGGGCCACCACTTTTAGGTATATTTGAATAAACTGGAGAGTCCAGAGGACAGCTGAAAGCAGAGCTTGCTGGGAAGAATGACCTGTGAGGAAGGACTCAAGTAAGTGGAATTGCTGGAAGCAAACCTGGAAAAGGCTAAAAACAACAGTCTGTTCTCCATTCTTAAGGGAAGTAACAGTGCAGCAAGGGAGCTATAAGTGAGACATTATAAAATATTACTTTAAGAATAAAGATTGATTTTCAGTTGAGTAGACCCAGAGAGACCATGGGCTTTTTGTTACTGGCAGGTAAAAATTACTTGCTTCAGGACTGACAAAGATACCACTGACTCTGTACTAGGTAGGAGGATGGGCTATTATTCTAGCCTGCTTTCCTGAAATAGCAAAGTCAGAAACAGATAAATTTTTAAGCTTTACAGCCTAGTAGAAACTTCTGATAAAACGTTTCAGATCATACTTTTTTTAATTTTTTTTTTTTATATACAGGTGGTCTCTCACAAGCTGAAATGCTTATTACTATGAGGCTTATTCATCTTTTGTATCAGTGTTATGCTACCTACTTAATATAAAAATGTTTATCTACATCCACCTGAACATGCTAAACCAGAGTTAGATCTACATAAGTGTAAATACTACATCTTTCAAAAATTTGGTTAACAGGGTTTTTTTCTGAAAATGCTTCAGTATTTTTGTGAAACTTCCATTTGAGTAAACGTTCGAGTTTGCTGTTTCTAGATGTAGGCAGAAAAGGTCAAACAAGTGTTGGAGAGAGAAACAGCCAGAAGTGGCTTAAGAGAAAAATATTGCAAAAGATTGCAAAGAACAAAGAAAAAGGAAAAGTACAATAGTCCTAGGAATAAATATAAATGAAGATACTACACTTGGCTGAACTCTAAATGGAAAATTTTTGTAGAGACTGATCAGTTTTGTACACTGTTAAGTAAATATTCCCAAAATGTAACTGGTGTTATTCTTCTAGGGCAAAAGCTTGAATCTTTGTCCTCGAGATTACATCAGGAAGTAAATTCTGCACATCAGTACTTGTGGCAAACAAACCGACTCAAAAGCTTTTTTTGAACCAAGAGAAGTAATGCATTAGAAAAAGCACTTTAAATCTCCTTTCTCTTCTGTATTTGTTTTCAGCCAGAACAGCTGGTAGATTTGGATATTTTTGCCCCACTTTTGTTCTGAGGTCATTAAGAAACACTGCCTGGAATCAACAAAGCGTGTCTCATATAACTGGAAATTAGGCAAGAGGGAGGGATTAATCTTTCTGATTATCACAAAACTAGTTTCTGTGGGACAACTTCAAAACTGGAGATTGTGCCGTGATGTTTCTGAAGTTCCTATGTTATGGCCAAGTATCAGCTTTTGTGTTGTTATTCTTAGTCAACATGCTTATTCTTTGGATGGATGATTTGCCAGCTCACTCTGTTGCTTTTTTATTCTTACTAGCAGTTGGATGATTGTCACAGGCCATGGTGTAATCTTTCACATAATCAGGTGCCCATGGCGGTACTTTGCTGGACATTGTCTCTCTCACCAGAGCTGACAGAATGTATGATGAGAGAGGTCCTCTACCCTTGCAGTGCTGTATCATCTACCTTGGCTTCATTTATTAAATATCTGTGGTTTTTAAAGTGTTTCAAGATGGCCTGTTTGATTTTGTATCAAAATGGGTGAGAAAAGCTTACCTGAGCTGTTAGCTGCAAATCTGCCAGCTCTGCTTTGAAAGCAGTAACAGAGGTAGAGAAGTTGTGATAAATGGTAGGAAACTGTAACACGCACAACCTCTAGAGACTTCTCTGCAGACAAATTTTTACTAGAGCTGTAGCTTTGGTCAGTTTCCAGGAGTGCTAATTTTCAAAACATGTTAAAAGAAAGAAACTTGTAGTGAGATGGGAAACAATTAATGGAGGATTAGTCACAGATTAAGCTCAGTCATGAATTAAGCTCACTCCAGAAATGTATTTGGCGGCTTTGAAATCAAGTTAAATACATTATTGCTACAGCAGAAAAGTATTTAAGTTCTGGAAAATGGTTGTGATTAGAAGCACTCTTCAAAGAAAAAAAACTTGTGTTTCTTGTTTTGCTGTTTCTTCCTTGAACAGATTTTTACATTTCTAAGAAGAGTAGTATCTTATCAAGTAGATGGAATGTTTCAATATTTCAGATGCCAAAATTACATGATGGCTGCCTCTGCCTCCTGTAGTTGAACTCTGCCCTTATTAGAGCACTGTTATCACTTTATAGAACCACACAGAAAAATTTGAAGTGGAAATTAATGTTTTACATAATAACAGTTAAAAGTTTTCTGCATTGTAAATTTGCTTTCATATCTCTTTCTGTTCAGATTAAATGAATATTTGCAATGTACTAGGTCCAATTTGCTACTTTCTCTTTTTTTTTTTTTTTTAAGCTTACTCTATCCTTTCAAAGAAGTCCTTATGGGGCCTGTAAATCAGTATTTCCTAATTACATCATTCACACATCTAAAAAATAAATGAACTACAAATCTCCAAAACCTGATCTCTTAAGAGCAGATCTGCTGTACAACACAACCTGTTTCTTTGATGTTGCTCACTGTCACTATACACAGAGATAGGCAGATTTAGCAGAATTTAAAACTCCACTATTTTTGCTCAGGCTATTTAACTTTTTTGCTAAGTTATTACAATTTTCTAATCTTAAAAATATAGAGAAGTTGAATTTTGCAGGTTTTTTTAAAGTCACTTTCATGATATTTACACATGGCATTTACAAAGGCATCAGGAAATTTGACAATTTTGGACTGCATTCAGTCAGACTGACTTCCTGCATTGTTGCTTATCTTTACATTTTCTTTAGAAATTTTTATTTATTTATTTATTTATTTAGGTAATACCGAGTATCAGGTATCTGCCTCTCCATCCCTGCACACAAGGAGATCAATGGATGTTCCTCCCGTTATTCAATAGTTTAATCATTAAAGCATTTGCCCAGGAAGAAGGCAAAATTAAATTAAAAGCCTTTTCAACCTTCTGCTTGCCAGGCTGGGAGGAAGGCCATGGTCCCCTCTCCCTTTGAATCAAGGTTGCTCTGCAAAATATAGTGCAAGCCTTTTGAGACCAGGGCAGAGGGGACTCAAGATAGGCACAGCAGGGCTTCCCACAGCCTGTGAAGCAGTGCTGCTGGTGCAAGGTGAAGAGGCAGCGGGCACTGCTTACCTTCCAAGGCCACATTCTTCCCTCTTGGTGTCTGACTGGTCAGAACATGCAAGCCTGGGTACTGTATAGCTATAAGAAGGTGCAAACAGTGCTAGGCCAGGTGCGCTGTGTGACTTGGGTCAGGAAAACCACACTGATCCTCAGCACTGGTCAACACAGCAACGTTTGGTAATGGATATGGAATAAGGGGTGGGAAGAGCATGGGGGTTGAGCATGGTTGGAGAGGTGAAAGTTACAGGAGGTGGTGGGGATGCAGCAAGAAGAAATCCAGCAAAATAAGCTCAGACTATAATTGGTCTTACCAAGATCAGTAAGAGGTTTACCAGGAGAGTTTAGAGTTCAGTCAATATGTTCAGGCAGCTTTATCAACAGGAACCCTACTGCAAAAACTTGCAGTTGATTAACTTGACCAGCTGTTGCTATCTTAAATCTGATAGGCAGATATTTTCGGGGGGTAAACAGGGCTTTTCTTTTCTCTGAGGAAACTACTGTGCAGTACACTTTGCAGTCAGCCTAGTAGTATCCCAAATATAGCTGTACCATGTCCACACAGTTATTGTGGTGAGCTCATCCATCACTTGAGTTACAAATACAGCAACTTTTGAGATTAAGCCATCTGGGACAATTTCAGAAGTCCAATCTTTTTCTAAACAATTTGAAGTGTTTTCTTCCTAAATACTAACTCAGATGTTTACTGCCTACATAGAAACTGCTAATGGTAGGGTTGCTAAGCACAACTGGGATACATGAGGCTTTAATTGCACAGTATGACTCAACAGGAGAACACAGAGAGGCAGGGTGGGAGCTCAAGGAGGGACTGGGTGGCCACATGACACAAAGGTTTAGGTGTGCAAGAGAGGCAGCCTGGGGCTTTGGGGATTTTCCAGTTAATGGTCCAGGTTTAAATGCAGAAGCCCTGTTTGAGTCATGCAACCTGGAACAAAATTTTGGCTCTCAGTGAAAAAACCTTGGTGGTCTATATTGCAATACAGATGGATTCATTATAGGTACCCCCAGGGATGCAGTAGGTGTATGTGGTTCTGGTACACGCAGCCACGGAGCAGGAAAGGTGACAGTGCTGGGCTGCCAACGTCTGGGAAGTATAGCACAGGGTGGGGTGTCCAGAGAGCCTTTTCATCATGGCACAGGACTTGGCAATCCTGAGGATCACTTTTGCCAAGGGTTGGTTTTGTGAAGGGATTCTGTAATGTGCAGCCATTCCTTCAGGGTGTATGTGTGAAGTTCATGGTCACTACCTGCAAAGTATGCTAAATACAAACACCGCCTCCTCCTCCTCCACCCCACCCAGTACCTTCCATCCCCAACACATATTACATTACAGGTACATTAATATGCCTGCTTAAAACTTGGCTGCGTATCAGTGATCCTATTTGAAATGTAATGAGTACCCAATTATAGCACGCAACAGCATCATTCATTTGCAAAACTCTTTGTTTTACCCAAAGGTTAGAGGATTAAAAAAAAAACCAAAACAAGAAAACAGAGTGTTTACTGACTGAGGCTACTGAATTGCTCTGGAACAGTAGGAAACAACAAACTGCAGTACCATCTTCTCAATGAGATATTTTCTTCTCAGCTTCTGGCAAAGTAGTAATTGCCCCAAAGAACTCTTTGCATTATTCTCAGGGATGCAGTTCAAAAGATTTAGATGCTACGTCTCTGCCTTCACTGATGATATTAATTGGTTTTGAGACACATCCCCATTTTGTCACTTCTAAAGGTGAAGGCTGTTCTGTGTTTTGTTAATGATGACAGCATTCCCAAGAAAGAGGAAGTCTAAAATATTTAACTTTAAGTACATGACAGATTAAATAACCTGTAGGGTCCTAATAATCGTCAATCACAATGTGGAGATGACAAGGTGAAATTTCTAAGATGACATTTTGTCACTTGCAGAAGTCACTTAAACTGACAAAAGCTATACATTCTGCTCTGCAGCTTCTTTACTCTAATTGGGCCAATTTTACTATCATGCTATTATTCTGCACAGCCGAACTGGTGACAAACAAAGATGCTTTTGTGATCTCAGCCGAATATATTTCCATGAGCTCAAGAAAATATCTTTTTTGCCAAAAAGAATGAAAATTGTCCCTGTATTTTGTGACCAGCCAGAAGCCCAAAGCTCACGTCTGGAAGAAGTCTAATCTGTATTTTTAGTTCCTTTTTTACTTGTCATGGATCTTGCAGGAAAGGCCACAAGCTAGGGGAACTAGAATCACATTTGGGGTTTTTCCTGTTATGTGTTGAAATAACTTTCTTCATGATATGGCAGAGGAAAAAGGGGGACAAACTTCCATTCCCTCACTTCATAATTTTGGCAGCCTGCTTTAATTTGGCCTTATTTCCTACTATACACCAGCACATAATAATTCCCTTTATGCATATAACAACACGAAGCTTGATTGTGATAGTACATGCTTCAGTGTAGTTATTGTTAACGCATTTTAGAAATGCTGGAAGTTTGGAAGAAAATTTGTCATCAATGGCTACATAAAGAGTAGTAAGGAAGCAATTCTGCAAGTTGTTAATAGTATTGTGAAATCCTGAAACAAACCATCTTGTTAAAACTAAAAGGATCTTACGTTACCATTCAGAAACCATTCACGCTTAGTAATGCACATTTGTTAACATGGAATAATATTACGCTGGACTGTAACATGTATGGGGAGTATGTGGAGTGGGCATATACCCAGCTGATCTAAAATAGTCATTTCATGGAAGTGTTAAGCTGTTCAAATGTATTGCTATCAAGAAAGAGTAGTTTATTACAATAAGCACTGTTTTTCTGCATGACAGAAGAAGGAAAATGCCATTAGTAATGCTCTCCATGATTTGAGCAAATATTGCCTTTGGTCTCAACCACTGAATGAGATTTTTATATTCATTGTTTTGGAGACACTGAAATTGGAAAACTGAAGGTAAAGATTTATCTTAATCCTTTATCGTATTTAAGTCTCTAGGATTCAGTTTAAGTTGTGGTGAGTAGTTAGTCAGCATCATGTAAGGCACCAAAAATTGCAAGTCAGACATTATGGTGGTGTCTCTTTGGATGAAGTTACATCTGTTTTCCCAGACTTTCACTCCTACTCTTTGCTCCATTTAAGTATGTTACCAGTCATAAAATCATAGAATAATTGTGGTTGGAAGAGACATTTAAAGGTTATCTAATCCAACCTCCCTGCAGTGAGCAGGGACATCAACAAGAACTCATTGCTCAGAGCCCCATCCAACCTGAACTTGAATGTTTTCAGTGATGGGGCATCTACCATTTCTTTTGGCAACCCGGGCCGGTGTTCCACCACCCTCATTGTAAAAAATTTCTTCCGTGTGTCTAATCCGAATCTCCCCTCTTTTAGCTCAAAACCATCACTCCTTTTCCTGTCACAACAGGCCTTGTTAAAAAGATGGTCCCCATCCTTCTCTTTAAGTACTTAAATGCTGCAATAAGGTCTCCCCAGAGCCACCTTTTCTCCAGTCTCAACAACCCAAGTGCTTGGCCTTTCTTCATAGGAGAGTTGTTCCATCACTGATAATTTTGTGGCCCTCCTCTGGACCTGCTCCAGTAGGTCCATGTCTTTCTGTGCTGAGGACTCCAAAGCTGGACACAGGACTCCAGGTGGGATCTCACCAGAGTGAAGTAGAGCAGCAGAATCATGTCCCTTGACCTGATGACGACACTCCTTCTGATGCAGGCCAGGATATGGTTGGCCTTCTGGGATGCACATGCACCTTGTTGGCTCATGTCCAGCTTTTCATCAACCAGTACCCCCAAGTCCTTCTTTTCAGGGCTGCTCTTAATTCCTTCATGCCCTAGCCTGTATTGACACCACGGATTGCTCTGATCTAGGTGCAGGACCTTGTGCTTGGCCTTGTTGAAGCTCACACTGGCCCCCTCTTAAGCTTGTCAAGGTCCCTCTGGATGGCATCTCACCCCTCAGCTTGGTGTCATCTGCAAACTTGATGATAGTGCACTTGATCCCACTGTTTATGTCATTGATGAAGATATTAAACAGTGCTGATGCCAGTATGGTTCCCTAAGGGACACCACTCATCACTGATCTCCATCTGGATGTTGAAACAGATTGCTAATTATCAGCTCCTGACTTTACTAAGAGTTGTTTTGTTAGCTAAGAGCTCTCACATTTCATTTACAGATATCGTGATCTTAATTCTGCCTTCCTGAACTTCCAAGTCAAGTTTGCTTCCTTCTTGTTACCTTAATGATGATTTCCACATGAAGTGTGCTCACCTCCAACTGTCACTGTTTGAAAACCCAGCAGCACAGGCGACAATTGCTCCCAGAGCAGTTTCATCTCCTCCAGGAGGAAAACAACACAAAGTGCTCAGGTGGGAATGAATGGAGGGCTTAATGTGCCACGTATGGCTTTGGGCAAAGAAGCATGTTCAACAAAAGGAATTTAATTTAAAACAACAAAACCCACA
>NW_010424958.1:49416-56708 GCF_000710305.1 Buceros rhinoceros silvestris | reverse complement strand
ATGAGATCTGAAATTCATACATGCATATACCCTCCCTCCACCCTTCCACTACCTCACCTCCTCACACATGCACTTGGTGCCGGAGGTGAGGAGAGAATACAGGAGTGGGGGCACGCAGTCCTTTTAACCTCTGCCATGAAGTTCCAGGCTGCTCTGTGGGACAAACTTCCTCTGCACATGTAGCCTTCTCACCCCACAAGAGGCAGCTCAGAACAAACACCTCCATTCTACGTGGGTGGGTGTCCGTTACTCGGGCCAACTTCCTCAGCCAGACTGGTTCCAAAGCTTAAAGTCACCGTATTTTCAAGGGGTATCTGGGTCTCTGCATTCCAGCAGTGCCTCCATTCTTGGGTCTCCAACCAGTCCTTTCTTCTGCTGCCAGTGATCAATCATTTCTCAGTATGAGGTGGGTGGTGCCCCAGGTCCCTGCATTCCAATCCTTCTTCTCTTCCCCTGCCAGTGGTCAACAAAGTTAAAAGTCTGCTTGCCACATGGAAGATCTTTACTGTCCAAGCATACACTTAAGGCACAGTTCTTGTTGTCAAGGTGACTGCTCAGTGGTTCTCTCTTCTCTTTTTCATGCTTCCCCTTCCAAAGAAAAGAGCACCCCCAAAACCAAAAGCATTTTCCCCTTCCTATTTATAGTGGTGTTCGTGGAGATGTTGATTGACATGGCTTGGGCCAGGGGCAGGCACAAAATTTGAGCCAGGGGCTGCACATCACAACATGCATTACAGGGGCCTGTAGCCCCTCTCCCCACGCTACCTAACCATGCCAGAACGAAAGGTGACAAACCTCCTTTTGTGTCCAAAGAAGGAGGGAACAGCCCCCCTTGCCCTGGAGCTGAAATCCTAAACCACGACACCAGCCTCTGAGTTATGTGGTGCTCACCTAGCCCTAAACCAAATGCCCGTTGTACCTCTGTCACACCTGAGCCACTAGTGCTGGTCCTCAGGTCATGGAGTGTACACCATCAGTGCAGAGCTCCACTGCTTGATGCCCTTCAAGCCTGTCAGCTCTGCATTTCTTACTGTGTCCAGACCAACAGCCACAGCTCTCATTCTTGTCCACGTCCTAAATTCTGCCATCCCCAAATCCTGTTTCTCTGTCTCCATGCCCATTAACCTTGCTCTCATCAGTTGTCTGTAAACTATTTGTAAACTCCCTATTATCTGCCTCCTGCAGCTTCACCTCATCTTTTTTCCATCTTCTTCCTTACCTCTCTCCAAGGCACGTTGAAAGCCTCAGCCAGTTTATCTCTTCCTCTTATGCTGGTGTCCTTTCATTCTGTCTCGGGAACAGAGAGGTGCCAGAACTCCCTGAGCAGCTCAGTTTATTCTCCCAACCTCATCCCCTGTCCTGGGCTTCTTACTGAAAAGGCACAATAAATGGTCGAAACCTGAAAGAAAGGATGCCATCCTTACGGTATAAGCTTTAGTCTCAGCTGAATAACCCTGTTATTTGTAATAAATTTTTGAATTGTTAAATGCCACACTGCAAAAGTGCATCAACAACATTCAGACTTTTTAGCAGTAAATTAAATTAAGATCCCAGTATGTGCCTAAAAACAAAAGGATGTGAAAAAATGCCTAAAGCAGGGCACAAACAAATTTAAGTTTATTAAGGAGCTAGAGATTCTGAAGTTGGAATAATTTTCATAATCACAGTTACACTATGGATAAGCACTGAAAGCTGATAATAAGGACATACGCTTTGGTGGCATAAGACTTCAAAATGCATGTTTAAGAAATGAAATGTATTATGTAGGAGTCTGCTTCTAGTAGCATACATTCCAGCAGAAAATTCTTCCAGGAGATGAAAGGACTGAAAAATGGGTCTTAAATGGGACTGACACAATGCAATATACTAATTATTTGGCAGTGCATAATATCTTTATTTAGAACAATAAAGTATATGTATATAATGTAAATTCCAAATTTGAACTGGTATAAAAAAGGATCTGGGAAAACATCTTTAAGAGGACACATATATACATACATCACATTTTATAAACTTTGTTGATTACCTTCAGTCAGAATGTAACTATGCAAGACTGTGCTGACATTTACATTGAAATAAATGAATTTGCCCATGATCAACCAGCAAACGTCTGTGTCTCTATCACTAAAGAGTCTGAAGTTTCTGCGTTCCATCAAATTGATAACATAATAGAAACATGTCACCGTTACTGTAGATCTGCATTTAACACATGAATCAGTTTCCTGAATTGAAGAATGTTGGATAATTCTTAAATGTAAATCTAACTCAAAATATCTGTATTTTATATATACAGTTAGCTTTTCAATTTAATAGTTGTATTGTGTGTACTGAACAGTTTCAGCATGTTACAAAGAGAGAGCAACAGAGAAAACAGAGCTGGCGAAGATCAGAATCTAAAAAAATGTGCAGGTCGTACACATACTCCATAGTATAGCACATTTCACACGCTTACTTATAAAATGACCTTGCGATGAAGTAAGTACCATTAACTTATTCAAGTAAACACACATCTAAAGTACCACATTGAGTTACTCAGTATATCACTATTTGCTTTTTATTCTCACAAGGCCACTATTAATTGCATGCAAAGTTCAACTACTCCAAAGGAAACCTAAAAATGTTAGTTTCTCACAAAACAACAGATAATCTGAAAAACAAATTTGGTTGACTTTTGTATAAAAAATACAACACTCACCTTCTCCCAATTTCATGTCAAGAGAAAAGGCATTAATTTTCTAACTGTGTTAATGCATGGGCTCTGTCTACCCAAAAAGAAAACTGTAAACCTGATCATTCTTCAGAAGTTAAACAGCTTACGTCTGGATGAAGAAGCGACTAAATGACTATTTCTGTCATCCCTAATCCCACTGAACAGTAACTTATTTTATTTCTGTCGATTTCAAAGATGTCTCACGAGTCAGTAATCTTTCAAAATTTCACTATGTCCAAAGTGTCATGCCATCCACTGTATCCACAAATGTCTAGGAGCGTCCTTCTGCTATGCAAAATGATTGCGAACACCCAATGTTTTGTTCAGATCTCTCAAAAAGGGCTGCAGGGAACAGGAAAACCATGAGCTCCAACAACAGTTCTGTTATTCCATGTGTCATACTACTTTGGTGCATATTTGAAGAACAATGTAATGTTAAGTTGGAATGTTTATACACAGATTTTCTTTCTGTTCTCATATAGCCTTAAATTTGCCTTACTCCATGGCAGAGACTGAAGTATCTGGCATTATTTATAAGTGACTATTTTAAAATGTTGCTCTTGGAAAGTGAACATTTTGCAGCAGTATATTTCAATTTACATCTGACATTTTCTATAATATTGAACAGTAGACCATAAAAACATCACACATTTTGAATACCACAGTATAATTTGGGGTATACCAATGTGCAGCATTCTTGGAAAAAATGCATTTAGGAAAACTAACATTCTTATGAACATTAATAAATACAAGATTTTTGTTCAGCTGAATCTAAGAAAAATACCTTAAAACTTCAAATGCATAAGCTTGTTTTGAGAATGTGTTGTATGGCAACATGAACTATTTAAGGTTTTTGTAAAATGCGTAAGATAATTGCTCCATTGACTGTGGATACATTTCTGCTCTGTCAAAAACAATATGCAGTTATTATCCATGTTACCATTAAGGTGCAAATTTCCCATCCATTAGGTCATGCTGACAATTCTTTCAGGATAACTCTTAGTTTGAAACCCAAAGCCTGAGGGCCTCATAAGTAAAGAGCTACACAATGTCAAATGAGACTGAGCTGCAGATGGGGAATTCTGTTTGATTTTTGCAGAGCTAAAATTTGGAATGCACTTGCTTTAGAAGTTATGAGCAATCTTCATTTCTTATTAAGTAGTGAGTGCTCCAGCACCTTCTGAATAAAAATAAAGGCTTAATTCTCACGCTAAGCTTCTTTTCATCTAGTCTAAGAGAAGTTCCTCAGATGATGCAAACCCCAAATCTCTCTCAACATTAATGAAACTGCTAATTTATGCCAGCTGAGCAGGACTTGAGGACCCTTTTCTGATACACAGGAAGTGCAAATAGACCCTACTATAAATAAAAAATAGTTCCACATGACCAAATCCTTGTATCAGTGAATTCACAAGAAGTTTCAACATTGATCTCAGTAGGTTCAAAATTCCACGTGGAGTGGCTACATACACACATAAGATCTGTCATCAAACATAGTAAGGTTTTGAGGTTTTTTCTTTTTGGTAAGTATGAAAGATGAATCAGTTTTACCAATAAGACACACACACACACGCACACGAGTATATATTATATGTATATAATACTCTTTTTAAGCATGGTTCTCAGAAAATTCAGTAGATGATTAAAATTTCCATGAGAATTCTTTAAAAAATTAAGTAACTACATACTTTAAAGAGAACCCCAATTTTTCACAAAGCATGTGAAGAGTGGTGGTTTAAGTTTCCAAGTTACTTAAACTACGACTCTTGCTGACCTGGTCACTTTAACAAGAGATTACAGTTTGTCATCTGAAGTAAGCCACCTTTACCTTCTGAAGTACAAACCCCTAATACAGATAAATAATTCATACCCGTTATCTGGAAAGAGCCAAGTTGAAAAGAGGCACAGCTACACTTGTAACTTTTACCATGGTATTTTTAGGATTTTACTTACAGATGCATGTCTGTACATCAGTTCTACAGAGATTCCATGGATGATATAACAGCAAGAGATGCAGAAGAGAAGTGGGAAACAAAGCCTTTCTCTTTTGTTTCAAGAGATTGAACTTTAAAAGTGAAGAATGCCAGGGTATTAAAGCTTACTAATCACTTAAAACACAATGCAAACATTAATTACAGCTGATGTAAGTAAAAGCTAAATACACTCTCAGCATCTTTCAGATTTTCTATGCTATGCATTTAAAGATAAGGTATCAATGGCATTCATCTTCAGCATTTAAAATGCTTTTTATGGTTTTGTCTTTATTCTGATGTTTGAACGCAATTCAGACTCTTTTCTTTCCCTTCCCTTGGTGTGGTTGGAAGTTTCACCAGTGTTCACATACCCAGCAGTTACTTTTAATGCTTTGAAGCTCCATGAGGTACAGCCACCTTTTGTTCACTTTGTCTTCATCCAGTATTTGCTTCTCCTGATCAGATACCACCAACGCTGATGAAGTCTTGAAGAAGTCTTTCTGGGGTGGGCAAGCAGCCACCTAGCACCTGACAGAGACATGCTGCTGTACACACGACCTTTGTCAGGCATAAACACAGCTCCTTGTAAGTAACAGGATAGAGCACGGGTCCGTGGCATGACTTCACTTTCAAATTTTATGTACAATATTGAAGAGTTTGTTATCTGTGTCCATTTCTGCATTTTCTGTCAGTTCAGAGAACTCTATCTGAAGACATCAAGGTAAGGTAGAGGACACAGAACTTAAATTAAGGATGCAAAGGTATTTATTACTTTCAATGATTACACACAGTTGGAGGCATTTGAAAGATGCTTTTTGTTCAGGACATGGACTTTGTTCGCCAGTCAGCTGCAAGTATTAATGCAATTAAAAATCCCCAAATGCCAAACAAGGTAGGTATTCACATAAGATACAGTCCTGCTAAGTGCACACTCTTCTTGTCGTTGTTCAATTCAGTGTTGGTTTCACAGTAACAAACACAAATTGTCCTCATTTCTATATCACGTCTATGGAGTCATGGGCAGCAACAACAGATGCAGACTCAGTCTGTCACTCCAGAAGGAATACGAATGTGCTTAAAGCTGCTTCATTTATGAAGCGAACATGGAACTGTTACCTGCCTGAAGAAAAAACAGAAATAGTAATTTTGCTGATTAGTTTTCATCTCTGTGTTACTAAACAGTGGAGCTTTTCACAGACATATAACAGTCATTTTTTCCTATAATTTTGGAAACAGATAAATTCAACAATGCTTACATAGACATTCCTTTATTCTGAAAGACAAATTATTGTTATAAGATTTACTTTCCTGGTCTAAGAGCATATTTGCCTACAAAAGCTGATTGATGTAATCTGTGGGGATAAAAAAAACTCTCATGGTTTTACAGACTCTTGTTTGTGCAATTTGGTATCTGGCCATCTCTAGCAGCAAACCTTCTTTTGAAGTCAACTGGACAAGCCAATACCAAGCTGAGTTTACGCCTTTGGAAAAAACAAATGCCTTGTCCAATGCAATGATGATTTGCCATTTCAGTGAGCAGATGTTAGAACAAAGCGGTTAAGGAGACTGGAAACCTCTCAAGTTGTAGCTAACTTGATCACAGTGAACACTCTGGAATACACATGAGACTGATCACTATAGGATAAACTGCAAAACTTGGATTGCCTGTTATACTCTGGCATTGCTCTTTCCTCTTATGATGTAAAATGAAGCATTCGGTGCTGTCTGAATCTTCCAGACCCTTGCTAGAAATGCTGTGGGTTAAATTCAGCACAACACAAAGCAAGACACATGAAGAGTTCTGCAGAGCACAGCTGGGACCGAGAAGGCTCACTCACCTTTGATGCTCACTCTTACATACTAAAGCAAGGATGATGTACCTAATAAGGCTACAGAGACTGCTAACTGTGCTGAGTAAGCAACAAATAACAGAAGCTCAGCTCCACTTGGTCTCTTCTACACTCACCTGCTAGTTTAAGGATTGTGGTTTTTAGGTCGTGGTTTTGAAACAGCTGTAAGACACAGCTGAAAATTTCTCTGTAACAGCCTTCATGCTGAAAATTTTGTAACATTCAGGTTAAAAGTTAAATGCCTAAATTATTGACACAGGATTAATTACATTAGCTGCTAATGATCTTAGGTTCAAACAAAACCTACCAAGAACAAGCTTTATTTTATTTTTTTCCCCAGACAGGCTCTGAATCACTTTATAATTCAACAGCCAAAAGTTATTAGGCCTATAATAAGACTCTCAACTGGTAAGTTACAACTTACCAGTACACAAATCAGTAACAGTGTTGAGGGAGAGAAAGCAACAGCTACACTTGTAGATGTTCCTTTTCTTTTTGCTGCAACATACTGGAAAAAAAAATAAGGTATTTTATTATTACAATGTTAGTGTTTCACAGAAATAGGATGGAAGGGTTTATCAGGACATTACAATAAATTCTAATACTTTGGGTTCCCTTTTATGCTTGCTATTAGGTCTTCCTAGTTGTAGATGAATAATACAAATTTCTTGGGGAGAAGGGAGAAAAAACCAACAACAACCACATATGCCATATATTTAAGAAGATGTCTAATGGAGAACTTGTTTAAATTTCCTGCTG
>NW_010424958.1:48540-49332 GCF_000710305.1 Buceros rhinoceros silvestris | reverse complement strand
TGCTGAGGCCACCTCTTGCATTTAGTTAATTCTTTCCTCTTTTCTTCCTGTAAAGCACTGTTTTATATTTCCTGTGAAGTTAAAAGTAAGATGCATGTTCCATTTCACAAGTTTTAAATACCCGTGAGGATGAGGTGCAGGATGAATTATTTACAGCAACTAATATACTTGGTGAATATGCAGTCTTGCATTCTATGTACTGTACATGAAGAAGATTTGTTTTAAAAAAACATTGTTCTAGAAAGTTTAAACACTGAAAATTTCAGCTCCTATGACCAAACAGATAGATCAGAACCCCGCCTATTTCTGCCTTCAACAGTGGGCAGCACCAGGCGTTTAACAGTGTGAGAAGCCTATAGGAAAAGATGTGTCCTTCCACCATGTAGATCAGATCTTTCATTTAATCTTTCATTTAAATTAGTTAAAATTTTACCAAACACGCTGAAATGTGGGGTTAAATAACACTCCCGAAACACTTTATCATGAGCTATGCTGAATTAAAATATCCCTATGTCCTTTTATGAATTTTACAGACATCTTTGCCCAAGCCATGTCCAAGGAACTGTGACTGTCTTCAACTGTTATTTCTAAGGTATATTTGATTGACTGAGTTACGCAGAATTTCTTCTGCTTAAAAAAAAAAAATCAGATAAAGCCATATTTAAGTATGGATAGAGCCATGAATCACTTCAGGATGACCTTAGGAAGTTATTAGCATTTGAATGAGTTCTAATTAACTTCCTATAAACATAAACCGCGCGCCCCCCCCCACCCCCCCCACACACCACGACC
>NW_010424958.1:30991-48426 GCF_000710305.1 Buceros rhinoceros silvestris | reverse complement strand
CCAAAATATAGATGCTTATATACACACACTCTGGGGAACCTAAAAAAGCGAAAGAACACAAAAATGTTCATGTAAAAATATTTAGAAGGATTTAGGAACACAGCCAGGAAGACAGTGTTTTCTGTTTATTTACATAATATCAACCTTGCTTTATATAACACAGCAAATACCAAAATCCACTCTGTTTTTGCTCCTTCCCCTATAGGTCTCAGCAATCTTCTCTCACAGTGGGAGTAAGGACAGATAAAGGTTATGTCCCCTTAATAAAATTTTGTATGCAGAAATCTCCTCCATATCTATTTTTACATTTGAACTAGGAACTCTTTTAAGGGTCACACTCTAAGCACACATTTTGCCTCTACAGCAAGACCTTGCGTTTGGGTTTTTTGTTTGTTTGGTTTTTTTGTATTTGTCTTAGAGCTAGAGAAAAACCTTCAGGAAGTACCTCTCAAAGATAAACTTACATTTATATATACATATATAAAGTGAAACAATATACCTTATCTCATTTTCTTCTTGACAGTCACGACACTGTGTAGTTTCATCATTTTCTGGTCTGGATTTGGCATGTGTCTTCTAGGAAGAAAATGCATTAAATGTGAATATTCTAAAGCTCTCTTTAACAACTCTCTAAACGATTACTGTATGTTTCAGTTTGCTTCAGATTTTCAATATCGAAGTCATCTTGCAAAAAGTAGGCCAGATCTTCTCCTCTAACATATATCTGCTACTGGTATAATGTTACTATCAAAGCCTTTTTATGGTAGGCAGGGGCATAAGGGGCAAAAGCGAAAGAATTGGGAAATTGGGAGAATGATATGTTTTTAATTTCCAGTTAGACAGCTACCATGTTGGTAAGACTAGATTTGCACCTTGGTGGTAGAACTCAAGAATCTGACAACATAGCTTTACATTTGCATGTCATACAGCTCAGTGAAGATCAAGAGATATGTCTCTTGCTTTCAAATGCAGAATGGTTCTGTTCTTCCTGCCTCCCTATAGCTAAGAAGTGTAGTATCACTATGTAAACAAATGAATGCAGCATTTCTTACCTTCCAGTACATGGCTCCCAAAAAAAAGCCAATAAGAAGAGACAGCAGTGATGCCAGTGCTATGCTGATACCTTGCAGGCTGGAACTGCTAACGAAGCCAAGTACCTCTTCTGTAATTACAGATGTTCTCATTAGTGAAGGCAGATTTATAGCAGAAAACTACCTTCAGGGCAATTCCATTAGCAAGAGCACTTTTATGCACTACCTACATAATAGCATCTTAAATAGCAGAAGAGATGCTTCAAAGTGCTGTGTACATAAGGTGCACTTCATACAAAATCTCACAGGAAATTTTTGACCACAAGGTTGCTCCTCCCATTTCTGAAACAGATGTTTTGAATAGTTCCAACACCAATTCTCTTTCAATCATTTGTAGAGAAATTTCTCTTTCCCACACTTCAAAGTTTTGGGTTTATCGTTTTTTAAAGGTATTCTTTTGTAACGCTAATTCTTTGGAAGAGAATATATCTGTCACTTAGTGCATTTACTTAAGTTCCACAAGGCACGTCCCACTGACTGCAAATAGCCACTTTGCTTTGCCACTAATGAATGACAAACAAGAGGCTTCTTAAGGGAGGTTAATTTAACAAAATAAGCCTGATTTCACTTCTAATGTCTGTCTGGAAAGATCCCACTGGCTTCAGTAAGATCAAACCCTTGTACCTTGAAGTCTAGTTGTGTGTTATTTTTTGTAACCATTTCTTGGTAGGTCTTTTTACATTTTATATGGAAGAGCCCCAATCCTAGTCTTTTATGTACACAAGCAATTCTAGTCCCCTCAGAGGGAGCTGTATGCACGCTGAGACTAAAATCTGTCCCTCCAGTTATTTAATCTAGAGGACAATGTGAAAAGTTCTATAGAGTCACCCTGGCTCCATCTTCTGAAATGTAAAGTGAGCCACAGGAGACTACTAGTTTAGACACCATCCACCCAGTTTTGGTTCATTACCAGATTTGGTGTCTGCAGGTCAAATGGTGAGTGATTTGTCAAGATTACAGGAAATGAACCAAAGAGTAAGCACTGAAAAAGTGTAGGAGATTAGATATAGAAATGGAAATGGTCTGGTAGCACTAGAAATTTGTGTGACTCATGCAAGCAAGGAATGTCTAAGCACACACAGCATGATATACTGGGTCAAGAAATGTGCGTTTAGTACATTTTTAAAGAGCCTCTAAGAAAGCTCTTTAGTTTAGACAGGAGCATTCTCATAATTAACTAGCAACTAATTTTCAACTCTGAGATTTTCTGGTTGACATTTTGCAAGCTTTTACACAAAAGTTCTTTTTATCTATGAAATTCAGCTGTGTTTTCTAGAGTCATGGTAGACAGAACTAAAAAGTAAGAAAACAAAAAGTCTGCATCTTACATACTCATATGCTACTGTAATACTCTATTTCACACATTGTTTAGGTTCTGACTATAGAGGCTTGAATTTTACTTACATCTGGTAGACTCGATACACTAAAAGGAAACACTGGTCAAACAGAACTAATGCTAGCTTACTGTGAATGAAATCTGTCTACAGAGAAGGGAAACAGCAGACAAAAGTTCTACATCAGCTGAAAAAGAGAGGCTATCAATTAGTCTGCCTGTCTGCCTTAAAACCAGCAGCAGAAATTAATTGGAGGGGCATATCTTCTCAAACTATGTCCATCACAGATTAGACATAAAGGAGGTTTGCTTGCAGAACCTCCAAGAAATCTGGACAAACTCAAGTGGGGTAGAGCCAGCCTGAACACCTCAAAAAAAAAAAAAAGAAATTTCTGACACTTCTTTGAATTATATTCTCAGCATATTCTCAGAAGAAAAGTCCTGTATTGCTCTTGTGCTCTAGTTAAGAAAAATGCATCACTGATTTGGCCTAATACCATTAGCTATTCTTCCCAATGAGAGTCAGTTGAGTTATACAACTGAATTACGTAAATCCTACGGGGATGGTCATGTTTTCTGGATTCTGGCTGCAAACTTCAGAAAAATAACAGGAAAGTGAAATAAAAATCAAAGGTAAAATCTCTTCAGGTCATATAGAGGATAATTTCTTTGATAACATGATATGGTAGAGCGTATAACCTCAAGAGTCCTCTGCCTACTCTGCAGTGCTGCACAGCACCTCATGGCAAGCATGCTGATTTTTACATAAACTTCTAAAGAAATGTTCTGCAGGGCAATCAGTGATAGTCTATCACTTTCATTTTTACCAATATTTTTCACAGAATTTGTAGTCTTAGGCAACAGAAGAGCTTCCTTTACACTGAGGTATAAAAGTGGAAAAAATCTGATTTCTGAGCAGAAAACTTAAAGAAATTCATAATTAACTTTCTGTGTGAGGACCTGGAACACAGGGACAGAGCCTGATTACAGTCAAATTGTGACACCATCCCTAGCCTACCTTTTAAAAACAACAATGGATTTTTTTTTTATATCTTGATAGTGTCTGAATTAATTTGGAAGTTAAATAACCCATAACTACCTTAAAAAGCAAGCTTATTTAATTTCACTTTCAAGTCCAGAAAAAAAATCTCTTGAAAGATCTAGAGAGAATGAAATATATCATGTGCCTTTTATCTATAGTAACACCTAAACCAGAACACATTGGAGAATTTTTAGTCTGGAGAACCTCCCAGGGACCTATGTCCTAGTGAAGAAGAGGGAGTTAAGGAAAGGAAGCTGGCTGTCCGTAGGTTTTTATTCCTTCCCTAGGGCTCTGTTAGAAACTTTAGAGCTCTACACAGAAACACTCCCAGCAGTTGTAAAGACAGAGTATAAGAAGGAATAGGAGGAACCAGGTGTATCAGTAACTTTATGAATTCCTTGAGTAACACCAGAGGAACAGCTGGCTTTGCAGTTAGTATATTATTCACTTAAGACAGTCTCTATCCAGCAAAGTGCAAAAAGGGGAGTGGAAGCAGGCCAGCACCTCCCAAGAGCTCTCACTCTGCACCTTATGGAAGGAACCCTTAGGGAAATGAGCTTATGTCATGTAGATTTATGTATAGTCTTTATGGACATTGGGATATTAAACTGTGAGCAAAATATATTTACATTATATATTGTGCTTCATTCAAGAATGAAGTTATTGAGCTGCTCTTCACCTTGAGCTGTGTGTGTAGATTTAGCAACCAATTATAATTCAAAGCACCAGCTCATATTTTTTGCCATATATGTCTCAAAGGAATTTTCAGTTTTCCTCTGCTTAGCTCCAACACAATTACCACAAGATCTTATCTACCAAAATGCAGAGGAGCTCTCACCTGTTCATTAGGGTGTTGCATTAACTATGAAGTTGGAACAAAAGCAAAGAAGGCAGCACCAATTGCATTAAGCCATGGGTGAGCATTTTCAAACTGTGCAATTACTGAATTAAACTACAGTATTCTTTGCTTAATTATAAAAGTAGAACTTCTTCCTAAAATTAGTTACAGACATCTTTGTGTTTATATGTTCTTTGAGCTGTTCAGTACCGAATATTAAAGTTAAATTATTGTGAGGAAATTATACACAAAAATGGATGAAAGTAACTCTGAACTTTCCAAGAAAATGTAAATAATACCATGGCACTAAATCAAGTTAGAAGTGTTAATAGCAGCTATTAAGTTCAAGCTTTAATCAGAGCAACATGAGAGTCCTGTGATGGGAAAAAAAAAAATACTACTATTTGTTTCATTCAACTACTGAAAGAAGAGATCAGGACTCAAAACTTCTTATCCTGACACATAGGAACTGTCTCAACTGAATTCTCTAGACTGTGCATGGTACAATGATCCAGAGAAATAACAGTGAGACTGAGGCTTAAACAGTTAACAGGAATTTAAACTGGACTACAGTCATATATTAAAAAGAGAAGAAAACAAACCAGCCTAAATAAATCAGGGGTGGGGTGGTGTTTTGAGAATTTTATGGTGGGAAAAGGTGGAGTGCCACAGATCTACCTTCAATATTAGAAGGATGAAAACAGCACTGTTGCCATTCAAAAAAATTATAACAGAGTAATTGTTCCATTTTACATTAAGTTTGGGTAAAATTTTTGGTGTAGATTTAGTTAAAATTCTATTATAGTTTAATTTTATTGTTGTGTAATAACAATGAAGTAATGAAATATGTCTTTCCACAAATGTAGAAACAACATGCAAAATATGTAATTTAGCTAATATATATTATATACAATTTCTATTACAATAATTTCATAAGTGATTTTATAAGATGATGCACTTCAGGGTTGTCTGAGTTGAATTTAGAATTAAGAGCAATTCAAATCATCTGACTACACACACTATAGTAACAGATAAAAAAAATTATTAATCTGGAGGGGTTCTTTTGCAAACTGAATGCTTCTAAACGGTCTAGAAACCATTAATTTAAGTTAGCTCAATTTAAAATTGTTTAAAATTAAAGAGGGTCATTTTTTAAAAAAACCTATTGCAGTAGTTTGCATCTGGAGATGCTTTTTTCAGGTTTCCCCTCTTCTCCAAATGTTTTGCTTTTTGAATTTTGAATCTAGTGATGCTGTTCTGAGAACAGTACTGAAGCCAGCAGACAGTGTTTCTGGGGACTCTTTACATGGGAAGTAATAAGGTTTATTCATTGTTCTCCTTCCAAGAAGGCAAGGGGAAAAAAGAAAACTTACTAACCAATAAAGCTGAGACAAAACTAAAATCAGTACTGAAGATCATTTTCAGGGAGTAAGATGGAGATGTCAATAAAGATGCCACAGGTCCCTCTCTGCAAAAAACTCCACACAAATAACTAAAGCATAACCACTCAGCATCCAGTGTCCAAGTTAATGCCATTTAATCTGATTACCAGTTCAACCTGTCCCCAGCTCCAGACATGCAGTCCTCATGTCATTTCTGCATAAGGCTGTTAACTGGTATCCAATTTTCCAATAAATTGCTTAAGAGAATGATAATCAGTTAAAACACACCTGTACAGCATATGGCCAGCCAAGCAATTTCTTTGAGTTACTGCATTATTTTAATTAGGCTTTTTTTCTACTTCATTATCAGTTCCAGATATAAAACAAGATTAATTAACCTGCTTCTGTACTCCCCTCCACAGTACAGAAGCAGGTGTCACTCTCCACTGCACTGCTCAGAATCCCTCCTGTTGCTGCACTGGGTCAAACTCCTTTCATCTGAACTGCTCCTGTAATCTATCTGTCTTTCTTTTGGCTCCTCAATCCATTGCCATTGCTTCAGGGTGCAGCTGAATATTCTTCCTCTAGTAACAACAGCAAAAATTATCACATGTTCAGACGTGAGAAAGACAAGTATGCACTCTTTAGCCCCCTCCTGGTGCCTCATAATTGGCCCTGGGCTCACCAGGTTATTTGAAGCCCTGTGACCTTTTAGCAAGGAATTTATGGCAGTGAGACCTCTTTTCCAGAGAGGCAGGCTGGCAGCCAAGCATTGAGAGTACTTTTTTCCCAAACTTCTACTCGGAGGGTTCCAGGGAATGACAACTTACAACCTTCTCTTAATTAGAAAGCAATCAGGAAGGGCTTCAAGTGTGACAACAGCTGTGAACCAACTAAGAGGTAGCATACACGGTGATAAACCCCCTGAGAATAGTTTAGATTACACATTCCCAAGTGAAGAAGCATGAGAAAAAACTCAGTCTTAGCAGTGTCTGTCCCACCATTGGGACCTAGTGTCATGCCCACCAGGCTGCCTCCTTGCCCATGTTTTCTTAAGCATAAGGAGTACCAGCTACACACTCCATCATCACATATTTAGATTACATGGATGGTTGTGAAGTAAAAGGGGGAAACTGTAAGAGATACACATCGTCATCTATTCAGGAAACAGGAACAAGGAAAAGAAAAAATGGTTAAGCTTTAATCACCATTTCAGGAATATCTAAAGGAAAATTCCCTTCTTTTAGTCACAAGGAAAGCTCCAGAGAGCATTCACCTTGTTGTATGTGACGTCACTAAAAGCCCCTGAAACTTCATTATTTCTCTTCACCTCAGACTCCTATACTCCTTCTGACCTCATGATGGGTAATGTTGAGACTCTTACAGCATCAGTTCCGAACTCTCTCATCTTTCAGTGACCAGTCATGCAATGCACTGACCAAGACAGATGAGAAACATGGAGATGGCCATGCCAGAGAGATTACAGCCTGCCAAAAGCAGAGTTACTTTGCTTCACCTCAAGTGAGAGCATGCTGACTGTGGAGCTGACCCTACTGTGACTACAGCAAGCAAACATGGGAGCTGTTTTCAGGTTTGATGTCAAGGTTTGGTTTGGGATTGATAGTACTCTCCAAATTCAATGTACAGGCATCCTCTTTGTCCATGTGAGTGCCCTGGGCCCGATTTAGGACAGCTATTCTGTTCATTTGGAGCAATTTCCATTTCTGAGAGTTAAAATGAGGTGTCTGGGACAGCCAAGTTTGCTGAGGTCATGTGACTAGAGAGACCTCCCAACAGTCAAAATGAAGAGACCTGCCCTCTCCAAGGTGTAGAGAGCTGCCACATCATTGTAATAACTTGATAGGTTCTCTAAATTTTGGTAAGTTCATTGCATTTCAGTATGAGAGCTGAGAAACACATGGTACATCAGGAGGCACACGTAACTTCCCATTAATTTGCAGTATTAATGACATTATTTTCCTGTGAGCTCTTGTAACAACCAGCTATCAGAACAAAATGCAGACACATATATTAATTTAACCACTAGTACTTACTGTTATTGCTAGTGTTACTGCCAATGCTGTCATTCCTAAGGGAGCTGGCAGCAACAGGAGGAAACAAAAATGTTTTTGTGACAGCGATTCTGGAATCTAAATAGAAAATGAGCATGTCAGCATTATGTAACTTCAAATACAGATCCCTCTGTATAAGGTGATGGGCTATAGGGCTACTCAGATCTGGCTATAGGGCTGTTTTTAAAAATCTGGCTGCAGGGCTGTTTGCAAAGCAGATTAAGCCAAAAAAAGGCAGCCTTAAGAGGCAGATATGTCTACACACAGAGCTGCTGATGAATAGCTGTTCTGGAAAAGCAATTGCTTTAAACAAGTTTTTAGGTTATGGCACTGATCTAGTTAATGGTGGTGTAACTGTCCAACTGGATATGATGTCCTAATTAAAAGGCTGATAGTTGTCACTAAAGAGAGTAAAAGAAAAGAGAATACAAAACCTCCACTTACTGGAAGGATCAGAATGAACTGCAGGAGCCTGACTTTAGCTTGTTAAAATTTTTAAACGAAGTAAACATGGCCCTTCACGGGAGGGCTGGGATGAATATGGAGATGACTTGAGGCTACTGCAATTTATAACTTGTCTTAGCTTCCTATCCTTTCAGTAGTACAATCTTAGGCTCCTTTTTACTGCCTTGTAATAATTAAATAGAGCATTAATCGAAGATAAGAATGATGTAAAAAGGCAATCCAGGATATACTTGCTATGAATAGAAACAGCAGAATATTGTGAGGTTATTTGGAATGATACGACTAGGAACAATAGCTCTAGTTTTACTGCCAGATAAAACTCAACTTAGAACAGAAATACAAGCTTTGGTGCTGGCAGTAATTTCAACTGGCAGTAAAAAGGAGACATGGAGGAACAGCATCAGATCCTTAGGAACTCTGAAATCAAAAGAAAAGTCATTCATTTATATCTACTTAGAGTATGTTCCCCAAAATGAGAGCCATCTTACCATTCTCTGGTGTTTCTACTGTTGAAGGCAGTATGCAATCATTCTTATCCAACGTGTCTGCAAACTCCTTGTAGACCTCAATGGTACTATTAAAGTGCCTAAAAAAATCCTCAGGAATGAAGTGACCTTCTTCATAAAGGTGACCATTTTCTTTTACAAAATCCTAGGGTAAAATATAGAATTCAGCTTGAAAGAAGGTCAAGAGAGTTACTCATTTCAGTATCTCAACAGAAAAAAGATCCAAAGATAACACAAAATAGTTTAAATTTTTAACCTGCAGAAGACCAATTTTGATGTATACAATCTTCATAAAATACACAAGCCCTCTGATTTGAGGATTTCAAATTAGCTTTGCAAATAGAATTACTAATCTAGTGTTGTAAAATTGCCAAGGAATGAAAGGCAGTCTCCCATCCTATGCTGAAAATGAAAAGACTTTTTTTTTTCTATTTCCCTCATTTAAAAAATACCTTGATTTCACATTACTTTGCAATGTTCCACATGATCCTTTTAATCTGAACACAGGAACACAACACAATCATAGCTATTGTCATAAGTGTACAGGGAACAGAATACAATAGCTAGGGTACGCTATTGTACAGAAGCAGGCTGAGATCCCTGATTGCGTACCTAAAAATAAGAGCAGAGCTATAAACAAGGAAGTCCAATCACCCTGAGGTCTAACAGACAAGTGTATTATGCCAGACTAAACAACAAAATTGAGGTCTATGTTAAGATCTATGATGGTTATCTTTTTTTTTTTTTCCTTTTTACCTGACCTTGGCTTTCGTAACAACTCTTTCTTATGCCAGCAGGTCAAATTTGGCCTGAGGTTACTCTGTACTCCCAAGAATGAGGAGAGTGGTGAGAACATGGGTTAAATATGTACTAAGGAAAACACCCTAGTTTTGGCTCCAATATTATTTTAGGTTTAATGCTAGAAGTACTGGACCTGAGATCATTCTTCTCTGAGGAAATCAATAGCTAGTTGTTTCTCTGAATTACAGGATATTTATTTCTTCATTCTACAAAATAAAATTCCTCTTCCCCAACCACATCCCAGCTGACTGCTTTGAATCAGCAGAACAAAAAAACAAAACAAAACAAAACAGATGCATTAACAATTAGACAGAATTCAATTTGAAATGGAAAGGTAGGGAATGTCTAAATACCTAAAGCAATATAATGCCAATATATGACAAGGTTACATGGTTATGCCACTCTAAGTGAGATTGAGTGTGTTAGTTAAAAAGGTACAACCACAACAGCTAAGGACTTACTTGACAAAAAGTAACATATATGGAAGAAAAAATCCTTGCCCTAAAGAACATGATGGATTTTGCTCATTAGTGAAAAAAAACCTTTGACTACAGAACTTATTTTTAATTACTGATAGACTGGTTAGAGCTGGGTAGGCAACTGGAAAGTTATTTTTTTTTCCCTCCATCATTTTCACACAAGAAAATCAAATGTCTCTCGAGTGAGACTCCTGGAATCCTTCCAGCTGCTGTTGGAATCAAGAAACAATGGGAATGGGCTGCTATTCTCCAGTCTTTGCTGTGTCTTTGTAGAAAAAAGGTTCAAACCATGGTGAACCTTTCAGAGCTTCACACACTGTGATACATACTAAGAGTATATTAATAGCTTCAATCTCATCAACTTTAAATTTACGTTAGGATCACTAGCAAAATTAATAATTTAAGCTGGATGCACAAGAAAGATTTCTGCCAGTTTCAAACAGATCAGAATGAATTAATTATCTTAAAGATGGTGGTTACATTTTTGACAGACCAGAATAACTGTATACGGGTCATTGTATACACTGTAATTCCTTGTAAGCCAATTTCCTTTGAAACAGGAGATAACAACTAGCCAACATAAGCACAGTGTACTCAATGCATTTCTAAACAAAGTAGGATTTCAGATGTACAGGAATAGAAATGAGAACAAATATAATGAAGCTTTGGACATTTTTAAACTATTACTGAGTACTGTGCAACAGAAAGTTCAAATAAAATTATCGAGCATAAAATTAGAAACTCCACATATGATTACCTTATTTTTATCAAAAGCTAGGCATGCCATAAGATCATTAATTATCCTAGTGAGATTATTGATGATTGAATAGTTGCTTAAAACATCAGACATATCGGAAATATCTGAAAATTTCTGGAGAAGATTATGCAGACTCCTTGAAAATTCAGGCACCATCAAATGCAACCAACAGTGATTAGGCTGTCAAGGGATAAAAAGAGAAACAGAGAGGTAGAGTAAATATCAAACTTTAGCAAAAACTAGTTAAGCGGCTCAACGTGCAAAAGCAGATTAGACTTCTTTCCAGTTTTAATTATCTTGAGTGTCTGAATTAAAATTTGTCTTCTTTAGTGTGGCCAACTTTCTCTTCAGTCCTTTTGGTAAAATCTTTATTCTTACTGATGCTGACATGCAGTCTCTTAAAATTCCATCTCTTCATTAAGTTCTTAATTAATGCTAACCATCAGTCTGTTGGGAATTTGAGCCTTAGGACATACTACTATACACCCTAGTCCATGCTTTCATTAACATTTATTTTTTTAAGTAACTACTGCTTAAACAATTTTCTCCAGACTTTCTTTAAACCAGTATCAGTTCTCATTTTATTATGATTACCCTACAGACCCAGTTAACTCCAAAGATCCTTGATTTAAATATCTGAGGAAGGTTTCCATAAACTTTTTGCATTAAAATCACGTGTGCTTTTATCCATCTTCAAACTAGTTAGGTTAGTTAATTCTTTCTCTTCACTAAATGCTGTTTCTGAGAAGAGTTTCTAGATTTAAAACTCTTTTTCCTGAGTTTTTGCACATAAAAGGGTTCTGCCCAGCCTGACATGGTATCTGCCACCTCTGTGCCACAGGAATAGAGTTCAAATCCTTTCACTCACATCTATGCAACTAGTTTGCAGATAAAGTTTGTACAGCTGTCACGTGATTGAAACTCGATCATTCATCTTGTGGCCTTAGAGGGAGTCATTCTTTTACTTCAATTTACATAACAGTAGTCAAGTAAATAAAAAAGCCACCCAGCCCAGGAAAAACCCTAACCCAATACGATCAGCAAAACCACAGGTGATGCATTAGTCACACTGCAACAGGTATGTGGAAATCCCTTCCAAGGAAATGCTGAATTTTTAATGATTGAAGTTATGGGAATTTATTCTATATGTGGAGCTCTTTTTTCAGTCATTAGGGATCACTAAAGCCTGCCAGACATGAAGATTTTGGCTCAGCAACCCCTAAGTACTCTCAGTAACACTAAATCAGTTTCCAATTGCTGCCCAGTGGATGGGTATCATCCACTGAATCCATCCATGCCACTTTCTGCAATGCACTGTAGATATTTGGCGATGTATCTGCTTCTAGATTTAATCTTGTCCTACTCAATTTCTGCAATAAACCAGCATACAAACTCTTTATTAAAAAGAAAATCCACTACTATTAATATCATCACCTGGTGACAAATTACTTTCTTGGTGACACAGGTGTTGTTCTGCCTTGATATGTAAGCGTTTTTGATGAGTTAAAACACACCACGCTTTCAAAACGCAACCAGCCTATTAGACTTCTAGGCTTAGAGAACCAAATGTAAATATATTGTGCAGCTCTGCCTGATTTTTCACTTTTGTGTACAACTCTAACACACTGATAACAACCAGCAAGTCAGTATTATCACCTTACTTACCAATGACTTAGTAAAGAATGAAACAAAATGTGAAATGGGTGGTGTTTGGCTAGGTTCTGCTTCCCTTTTTTCTTTCAAGCACAACAGGAGTGGAGAGGCAGAAGGAAATACAGCAAGCTTGTTGAAACGTACTCTGTTCAAGCAGCATGTGTTGTGCTATGTCCCACTGCCCTCACGAGACAGACAATGCATTTTGCTCTGCTTTGGTGAAGGAACATGGAGACAGAACTTCTGTGCTCCCCTGAACCGCAAGCCTCGAAAACCTTCCTCTGAGGTTCTGTGGGCATGCATTCTCCTCTGGCAGGGACTAGCAGAAGCTTCTCGCTTCTCCTAGTGAGCATTTGGTGATTCCAGCAGAGAATCTATTTTCTTGTTCCTGCAATTCCATGCATGTGCATGGAAGTTTCCTCTGCCTGAACCATTCTGACCTACAAAGCTGTGTGTCAGAAAAGCTTTAAGTTTTCTTTTCAGTAATATCAAGCTGTGCTATCTTTTGCTATCTCAATACCTACCAAGCACAAGGATGAAACTGCTGAAATTGAGAAATGCAATTTGTTTGCAAGGAGAAATGGAGGTTTATCTCTGCTTTTGTTGTGTAAACTTTGACCAATATTTACATTTTAGGGCAACCGCAAACCTGACTTGCCTTGTACTTCCAGGTAGTCCTCATTTAGCTTTTTTGGTTGGGTTTTTTTTTTCCCCCTACACTCATCTAAAACTTTGAAGTTTGTTTCTTCTTCTGAGTTCATCCCCTGCTGCTGTCGTCTTTGCCTTTTAACCTTCAGGTTAGACTACACAGTTCACTCTACGCAAGACTACTTTTAAAGCCACTCAGATGCCTTGAGCTAGTGCATAATGCAACAACCCTTCTGTTTAATGGATGGGGTCGATCTGTTCCTGTTATGTGCACTACATTGGCTTCCCATCTGCTTTGCATTCACCCCGATTCCTTACCTTTAGTCACCTACATTTGAGATTTGCTACCTTGAGTATATTTCCCACTTCATGCATGCATTGAAGATTGAAAAAAAAATTGCAGAGCACTGTTTCAATCTTTTCAGAATAGAAAAAAAGGGTATTTGCCATATGCAAAGACATGGATTCCCCAGCTTGCAGGGCCCTGGCAGAACCCAGAGCAAAACCTATTTATCCAGTCTTTGCTGTGGTATGCATAACACAACCTGAAATCCCCAGAGAGGAATTTGGCAAAGTGGAATGTGAATACCCCTTAATACTTCCTCCTGCAAGGGCATGTGGCCAAGAGCTGCACCTTCCTTCACCATGACTGTAAGTGGCATATGAACAAAGGGAATATGGAAATCCCAGCTCTGAACTTTTCTCTATTTCTTGGCTGCTCATCGGAAATGTAAACTGGATTTAAGTTTCTGGATATGACGCAGCAAGATGACATGGCCTTTAAACTACAGAAAAGAAACTGTACTGGCTGCCAAAACTGAACCATGGAGCAAGGTAAGAGTTAAGCTTTGAAAATGACCAGGACTCATTGCTCAAGCAGGCTCCCTGGCTGCCTTCATCCACAGTGCCAACCTCCCTGGGAGTGCAGTGGGGAGAACAGCCCTGATCCAGCCTGGCTGTGGCCCATCAGCTGCCATGCTCATTTCAGAGGCTGGGGAGCAGTGCTCAGGCTATGCCCATCCTCCACAGACAGGAATGTCATCACATCAGGCACCAAAATAATTGAATTTCAGAAAGCTCCACAGCCAGGGGATGGTGGAAGCCAGTCTTACTTTCCTTTTCTCTGGATATTGGCTGTTTTCAGAAATGGAAAAAATTTCAATTGGTTTTAATTATATTATAAAGGATCTAGTACCCAACTTCCACAGCATTTGTTCTACAAAGTTTCTGTCTATGGAATCAAGTTTAAACTGGATTTTCTAAAGTACTCTGAGTTTTACTAAAAACCTTGAACTTCCAACAAAATTCGTAAGAACACTGAGAGATCTGCCTAATACCTTGTAACCTCACAGCTCAGGACCCTACACTATCTCACAGCCTCCTTTTCCTTCAGCCACCTTGTTTTTCAGGATGGAGAGAATGTTGCTTCTGGCATCATTCCCCAGTATCAGTAGGGAATATTGCTAGATTTGCTACAGTGTTGTCGGGCAGGATACATTTTTATGAGTATCGTACACAAATTGGAATTTCATAATGGAAAATTTGCACAGACACAAAACCAGTTTTTTACATCTACCAGGTGATTCCCGGCTACTGATGTTGGTGTGCAATGATTCTTTCTTGACAAGCACAATATTGTACAGTTTAACTGACAAACTACTCCTTTTCTTACTTTTATTCTTTCCTTAAAATGATATAGAAGAGAATAGCATTCAGCATAATTTCTACTTTCACCTCGTTTCCTTCTGTCCTTTTTCTCGCAGTGTATGCAACAACCAAGAGAGCATTTTTCCATGCATCATTCTAAAAATATTTTTTTAATTGAGAAAACACAAAGATATTTAGTAGAATAAGTAGTAAGATAATATGTAAAAGTTTTTAATACAAAATGTTATAAAATTTTAAATAAGGTTATGATACTGTCAAATAAGCATCATCTATGTATTAACTATGGGATTATGTAGAAAGAATAATACAAAGCATGTTTGAATGACATAATGTCCCTCTCTTTGTACTGGCTTGTTTTGTTATTGACACTAGCATTTGCTGAACTTATTTCTACAGTATATTCCAAATTACAATTAGAAAGAAAATACTTGAGGAAAGTAACAATTTTCAATTCACATGATGAAATTATATCATAGTTTGACTTTTTCCAGAGAAAATATAAAACCAAATTAATACGAAGAAACATTTTTCTAAGATTCTTGTAATTAAAAAGGTTTTAAATGACTGCAGGAATCACTCCACATTTCTTTTAAATGAATACTTGTGAAGCATACAAAATGTGAAATAACCATTATTTAACTGTAACTTGCTAAGCCATAGGACTAGGTAGAGAATGTTACAGCCATCACTGATTGCAGTGGGATATTATATTGGGATTAACTTGAAGTGGTTGTACATACCAGACTATCCATCCTCGGGACATATTTAAGGGTTATCATATAATCATTTGGGAGATTTCCGACCTACAATAAACAGATAGTAAAAATGTTATTACTGACTACAGAAAGTAAGACTTCATTGCATCACTGTTTTCAAAAAATCTATCAAATACTTAACAGAACTTTTCAGTAACCTACCAGGTGCAAAGGCCTACATACTCAGTTTCCTATGGAACTGCGACTGACTCTTACTTGCTTACAACTGAAGCATCTTTCCCCACCTCTGCAACATTCCCGCATTTGATCTGACCAGATAGTTCAACATTACCACTTCACAACAGAATTAAAATGACATGTGGTTAAACAACTTAGGGAATGTGCTGAGTGGGAAGATGAAGAGGGAGACGCTGCTACGAACCTCTTGCAGTATTTTTATGAAAAGGTTTGCCAATACTATGATGGTTAGTGATACAGCAAATCTTTTTTTTTTTTTTTTAATCAGGGAAGGTTTCAATTAGCATTTTTCATCCTGGTTTGAAATCCATTTAGTCAAACAAGCTCATATATAATTTCCTTTGGTGAACCAGAATCCATACCTTGTTCAGCAAAGCATTTCTATTTCTTCAGGTTAAAGATCATTCTGTTATGGATGCTTTTGATTCTGCTGCTATAGCAACCAGCACAAGGATTATTTCTTTTCCTGTGTAGTTTTTAGGTACTATTTTGTTTGATGTAACAGAATGGTTTATTTGTTAATTAGAATTTAGTTTCAATTAAAAATTATAACAGCAATTTCAAAACGTTATGGTTCTATAAATGATCAAGGAAAATACTTATGCACAGTTAGTCACTACTGAATTCTGAACATTTTTTTTATTTACAACTAGTGCTGAGCCACAGTCTCAGTTCAATGACATCTAGCTTTCTCCAACAGCTTTAAGAAACAAGTTTCATACAAATGATCCTGGTAAATTCCTTTCCATAGATCAATTTTCTTTTTCATTTTTCTACTTTTATACCTACACATTCCCAAAGCAGCAGTTGCAGAAGTGCCACCAAAATTATCTGTATCAGTTTCTATTTATCTGGCATTTGGGGGAGTTGATTCAAGATTCTATAAATACCAAAAATTATTGAAATACATTTCTTCTTTCTTTAGAGCATCTGATTTATTCTAACTCCTCATCCACAATTTTTTGTATATTTTTATTTCTTCTAAAACCATTCTGACATCATGACACATTAACAGGCAATCCAGTTTCTTTTCTGGCTTCCTTTGCGTGCTTAGAGAGGTAGGGCTAGCAGCACTTCAAGCAGCAAAGATAGTGAAGATGCTGCTGTATGTGCAAAGTTTCCCATCCATACTCACTCTAGAGAGATTCAATACTCAGCAATGTCAGCAAAAGCACCGCTCTTTAAGAAAGGTCACTGGAAGATTAAATTTTTTCTAAACCAATGAACACTACAAGAATGTATATGCATTATGTATACAATCTTCTTTACTGGCATAAGAGCCTGTCAAGCACTTTTCATGCACAGTTAAAAAAATATAACTGCCCAAGAGCTCTTACAGCTTCTCAGACAAAGCCAGAGAATACAGCTCAGCCTCAGATATTTTTCTCCTTGACAGACTGTGAATCAGAAAGATATTTTTGAATTCACTACTAAAAATGGAGATCACTGGGAAGGAGGGTGTCAAACGCAAAATATATGCCCTGCCTCAAGATGAAACAACTTGTTAAAGTTTTATTGATTAACATCCATGTCAGATGCTCTGTTGATGGTAAATGATGGGAGTTCAGTCAAAGTGAGGGAGTTATACTTGTGTCCCAGTTGGACTTCCCAACTCATGAACAGAAAATAGGGTAGACCCCCGATGTAAGAGTGAAGATATGTTTGTACTAAATCTGTAAATTTTGTAGTCTCTTGCTTTTTAAAATAAACTTTGAAATTTTGGTTGAAGACTAACCTCTACATTCCT
>NW_010424958.1:3241-30912 GCF_000710305.1 Buceros rhinoceros silvestris | reverse complement strand
TGCTCTGTGTGGGGTGCCTGACTGCTCTGGCTCTCCACAAGGACTGGAGGACAAGAGGGCTATGAGCAGCCTGAGAAAAAGAACTGTCCCTTGAAATTCCCCGAGTCCGGGAATGGCTTTATTAGTTTCTGTACTCAACTCCTTAAGTACAGTGACAAATTTGGGGGAAACAAAACACCTGCCTGCATGATTTTCCTTGGTTTAGATAAAAGTACCAGTTTTGATGACTACGGAGAATGTGAACTGATAATCTTGGAAAGTAATGTCTAGAATTAAAATCACCCTGCACTGCAACTAAAATGCCACAAAAAAATTCTCTGATTTAATGAGTTTGTATGGTTGTAGAAGTCCTATCAGGCTTTGAGGAGGCAAATAGGGAATCTAGACTGATGTCTTTAAATCCATAAAAATGACAAGAAGTGCTACAGTCCCAGTTGTAACAAAACCTCAAATTGGGGAATGTAAGATCCTTCGTGACATACAGAGGTCTCAATATTTAATTCACTGTTAACACTGCATAACCCAAATATACTTTTAAAATATGCTTATGGTCACATAGACAGGGAGATGAAAAAGGGATGTTGTAAAAGCTGTTTGGATTCCATAAACAGCTCATCACAACAGCAGAACAGAAACGAGATGACCTATCTCTGCTTTGAAATGAGGGCTATTGCTCTTAGAGGTCACAGAATCACAGAATGGAAGGGGCTTTAAGAGACCTCTGGAGATCATCTAGTCTAACTCCCAATACTCTTTATTGTGAGTTCTGAGAATTTTAAGGAGACAAGCAAAGGTATAATGAATTTTTTAATACACAGATCAAAGATAAAGTAAGCCCTTAAAGTAAAAATTACCATTTACCATTATCAGTGATTTCTTTTTTTACTCTGAGGCATGATGGGAAAAATGATATTTTTGTTTTAGCTGCCATTTCTACCTCATTCCCCTTTTCTATACTTCAATACCTCTGCATCTCCCTTCTTTACATCCTTGGCTTTTATTTTCTTATGGGAGCTTCTTCTTTCTGTCCATCATCTTCGTAATCTACTCTATCTCATCTGCTAGCTAGTGAAGCAGTTAATAAAATCCTCATCATTTGGCTTAAGACAACATGCTAACGATTTCTGTTCACACTTCTTACAGCCATAGTGGCAAACTATTTGCTGGATAACAACACTGGATCATTTTTTATAACCCCTTTGTTCAGGAGAGTTAGATCCATTTAAAAATAAATACAAAATGTTTCAGAGAGTGTAAAGTACACATTTACAGCAAAGATGCAATGTGAAGACAGTGTTTTTAAAAGACCACATCTTGCATAAGCAACCTGGTCAGTAAATGCTAACTTTTGTTTGGGCTTTCTAAATTCAAAAGAAAAAAAATTGCTCTAGAGAAGTAGATCACCGAAGAGTATCTTAGATACTCATGGTGAGTATCTTCGATTTGTTAATGGATGAAACCAAAATATGTAGGTACATTCTATACATATTCCATAAGTATATAAAAATTCTACTTATATGTAGGTTTGATGTTCATATTTAACAAACACATATACAACTGATTCCTAATTCTTATGCAAAAATCAGTCACAATTACAGCAATGCAGCTCTCTGCTGCCTTACTGTGCTGAAAAGAACAGTGGGGACAGACTTTGACAGGTGCTGCAATTACAGTTTCCTACTACAGAATACTTGTTCATCAAGTAATGCATTTCCCCCCAGACACCTTCATTAAAAAAGAAGCAGTATTGAAAGTGGTTAGTAATGCAGAATGAATAGTCCCTAAATATTTTTGTTCTCTATAGGTATGAAATTATGCTCTTTTAAAGTTCTTACTATTAAAAACAAACAAAAAAGATTGTTCAATTGTTCTTTGCATCTTAAAATAATTTCACTTAGGACACATACTTCATATGACATAATAATATGTTATAAAGATTTGAATAAATTTAATCTTACATTTCTGTATGAACACATACCTGCCTGGTTTGGTCTTAGGTTGATTAATGGTCAGAAACCTCATTAATACTGAATATGTTCCTTCTTACCAATTCTAGTTTCTGGCATGAGTCTAGTATGCAGCTAGTAAAAATCCACTGAAAACAAGCTATGCCATACATCTGTCCTCAATTTTACTCAACACAAAGTTGATTAGGCAAATGACCCACATTTTCAGGCACTGCACACTGTACCTTATTTATTCTTTACAGCTTAGGCTTAATAGACATCCTTGGTTACATACACGGAAAGTGTTAACTGAGGCATGTTCTTCTCAGATTCCTAAAATACAATACAGTTGAGCAGACAACATGCGTAGCCATGCTTGGGGGTTTTCTACCGGTGATAGAGAGGGGTTACAGTACTTGGAATAAGACACCCAGACCCAAATAAATGAATACTAGGTTGTATCAAACTACAAGCAAATGAGTTTGGCAGAGAATTGCGGCACTGTTTTTCAAGCTGTAGATGAACTGCAGAAGAGGTAGGGAATAACAGAGTAGGAAAACGAGGGACATGGATTCATGCTGCAAATAATTTTACTGTAAGATGAAGATGAGAATCTGTCTGGAGTTCATCAAGGAGCATCCTTCCTGCAGCCACAAACAGTGTAACAGATATGGAAATAATGAGTAGAATCTAGGACAAGATGGCAAGCTCAGCACGTGTTAAGACATCCCAAGAAATGTTAGTGGTTAGTTCCTTTGACAACAAAATGAAGAAGCTTACCATTGATAATGAAAAAAAAAAAGGAACAGCATGAAGGAAATAAGTAGAAGATACAGCACATTAATGGACAGAAGGGCAAAATTATAGAAGCCAAATCCAGAAAAAGACTTTTCAGTAGACTGGATTTTTATCCACCAAGAATTTGGAAGAGAAGTAAATTTGTATGGACAGCGAACCACAAAAACAGCTTTTCCTGTTATCATAGGAAAAACAATGGAGGTTTTAAAAGTGAACATACAAGGGTCTGTGAAGTCCCAAGAGCCAAAATGGAGACCTGAATGGCTGGGGAGAGGAGGTGATATACCTTTACAGTGAGAAGAAAAGGCCCAGGGAAGACTAACATTTCTGGGGAGATTAGGAGGTCATAATCTGCCTCAGTGGAGGATTCAGGCCATATTGAATCTAAGCTGATGTCTGAACATGTGATGAGACAGGAGGAAGAGAGGCCAATATCCTAAACTAAATTATGGGAGTTACGTATTACCACTGAACAGCTAGTTTGTTGCACAGAGATACAGGACTATACTCATGACTGTGGACTAAAGGATTAAAGGACATGACGGTGTGGCTGAGGATAAAGCCTTTAGAAGCAAGTGTCATACCACTTTCAGCAAGTGTGATAGAGCTGGTGGATAACATCACAATAATTATGGGCAATAACTGTACCCATAGCATTAACTTCTGTGAAATCGTTGGCACTGCAATTTGTTCTCTGTGTGAAAGGTAAGGACATTTATTAAAGACTGTATGTCCTACTGGGACAAACTCTTTGGATCAGTGGAGAAATAAGACTTCCAAAGGCCAATAGGATCAACAAAGAACTGAACCACCTATGGCTGCTATGTCTAATTCTGAGGATGTAAATCATAAGAATACAATTCCTTAATTCAATGAATATGTTTTGTTTAAAAAGGTACAAGTGGTACAAAAACATTTATAGTAATTTTAAAAGTTATAAGGTCTCCTGAACTACATTTCTAAGCAGTATCTTGTTGGAGTCCATATTACATGCACTAAGGATATGGTTCACATAGCACAAAAAAAAAAAAAAAAAAATCGTACTTTAGTAATGTGATCAGTCATTATATTCTGTGAATTTCTCCTTTCCTGCATTCACACTAACAGATAACGATATTTTGTTTTAAAAGTACTTTAAACCTTATTATAGTTATTTTTCATTTTGTTCTCAGTGTCAAATTGTCATCGTGTAGCATTTCAAAATATAATGACCAACTTACAATACAGTCAGTTTAATCAAAACCAGGAGTCCTTACACTAGATTTAAGATACTAAACTTATTTCTATGTTATCCTTTAAATTCTCAAGTGGCTTTATAGAAATTATTTCTGCATGAAATATCTATGCAAATATTAAGAGAGAGACAAAACAGAGATACAGATTTACCTCAAAACATTCTCAGACATACATCTCAAAACAGAGAGAATTCAGGTGTTTGGGCTTTGTATTTTCTGCATCTCTATTATTTCTCCAACCCAAAATACCTTTGAACTTGATAGTTAACTTCGTATTTTGCATGTGGTAGGGAGATATGAAAGATATGAGTGTAAGTCAGGAGAAGAACCGTACAGCATCCTCACTGAGAAGTGGCCAAAGGACCTCAGCTCTACTGCGCTCTGCTCAGGCTTGGCAGCAGCAGAAAAAAGCACAATGCAAGCTGGACAGGTCACAGAGATTTTCTTCCAGGACAAGCAGGACATGCACCACAACAGTCACCACACAAATTCCTTCCCACCCAGCCAACAGCCCAAGCAAAAGGGGATATAAATTCAGCAAGAGCTCAAAACATTACACTGTAGTAATCATGCCTGGGAGGTATGGGAGGGAACTAGCAACCATGCTGCATGTGGAGAACTAAGGAGGGGAGTGGAGGAGAGTCGGGGTATGGAAACATAGTGCTGCAGGCTCATGTACAAGAACTGCAGTTGCTGCACTAGTCTGGAAGAAAATGTAGGAACACGATACAGAAAGCCACAGTCAGATTAAAGACTAACTTAATTTTGTGAAATAGGTTTCTTCCATAATTTGTCTCAAAAGGAAAGCTGCATGCCAATTTATGTAACTTGTATTTATACATTCTTGAAGTTTAAATTGTTCTAAAGGGAAGTTTAACCATTTGTTCTGAGGATACGTAATGGACAAAGTGTTATTGCTAACACTGTATTTGACAATTTCACCAGCCCTCACAGGAGCTCTGTTGTTCTCTCATGCTTTCAACAGCTTTAAATCAAAGCTTAATACTCTTTCAAGAGATGAAATGTTATCTTTCATAAACATGCCAATACTTCAGAATTCTGCCTAAAGGGACAAATTTGAGCAGGACTGCAGGGTACTCCCAGAGAATTACACTATGTGCCGATGTATATAACAATGCCTGAGGAAAATAAGAACACTGCAAGCAAATGCAAGAGGCTCCAAATTAAGTGTTTGATAATATTAATGCTGGTCTTGCAACCGTTTTTCCATAATTAAGACATAATTTTTAGTTGAAGTCAATGAAGGCATGCTTGTTAAGTGTTCAGTATATATTATTTTTAAAAGCTTTAGTGTTAGATCCTTCACTACTGCAAGTTAGCACTGACTTCACACAAAGGAGATGCAGTTTTTCAGGTTAATGCAGTGTTCAGTTAAGTAACAGTTAAAGTGTACTTAAATGAATTCAGTTCCTACACAAAGCTGCAGGTCCTTCAGACTTAAACTTGAAAGTACACCAAGCAGAGAGAGAAACGTGTAATGAGTGTAGCCCACTCATACCTAAAGCCTGTTAAGAGCTGTTCAATCATTACTGCCTTGATTGCTACAATAATGTCCAATATCATACTATTTTTATATATGCCATGAGCTTCCTCCATACCCAAGGTAAAGACTCCTGGTTCATTTCAGTTGTGTTTACCATCAGTCTGCTCCACACATATCAGTTAACATAAAGACAACAATCTTTCAACTGCACAGGAAGCAATCTGATCCCTGTTTGACAATGTTTGAAGAAATCAAGACTTTTGACAATTTTTATGGAAGTTTAGAGAGTGGAAAACAAGTAAGTGCGTACACTCCAGCGTGGTCAAGAAGGTAATCTGTTCAATGAACTCAAACTACACTCCAGTCTCTGTAACAAAGGTTTTGGACAAGTGACAGATGTTGACAGATTTTTTTTTCTTTTTAATATTCCCCTGGTTCTAATATAGATGTTCTAACTTCATTAAAATACTAACTTTTCTTAAAAATGTAAGTGCCATTACCCACTGATTATTATTTAACATAAAGAATAATTCAAAATAGAAGCTACTTACCAATTTTGCAATGTCATTCACATCATCTGTCACTGGATTCCCGCAGGAACTCTGGGCTTTGACAAGAGGATTAAGTAGGAGTAGTTGAAGACAAAAGCAAGCGATAATCCAAGTCTATTTAGTAAAAGAACGAAACAAGAAATCCCAAGTAAGTAGTCTCCAAATAAGAAGTAACAAGAGATTGTAGTAATTTCTTTTCATATATGAAGCCTAGATGCAACAATAATTTTCAGCTTTCACAAGGCCATTCTTATACCACTATAGTAAAATCTTCACAGCATGGATCCACATAAATGCATTTAATTGATCTTTTCTGGAAGTAAGTACATTTGGAGTAATAATGGAAAACCTGGTATTAAGCCATCTGATGACTTGAGCAGGATCCCAGTTAGGTGAATTTCTGCAAATTCTACAGATACCAAAGAAGGGAAAGGGACCAACTTTTAAATATTCTTCATCATCAACATAAAGCTAACTAAATACTCATCATTCACCTGAGAAGGTATTTGATAAACCTGTGCCTCTAATGTGATAACAGATGATAAGGAACAAAATTATACCAGATCACAGAAAGAGAAAAGGAGAAAGTTCATAATCACAGCCATTATGTTTGGGTACTTAAACTGCAAGATAAATCACAACTGGACTCTGCCCATATACTGAGATCTCAAGCAGCAATACAATAATTTTCTCTAAGTGATGTGCCTGGCCTCTCAGGAGCAGCAGTTTGGCTTTGGCAGTACATTCCCCTCCCAAATTCTACTATGAACAGCATTGCAATTCACCCGCACAGGCTTGGGAGACTCAGCCAGAAAAGCACCAGATAACTAGCTGCAATGCACCTGGGTGTTTCTTTGGCTACGCTCACTGAACTTCCTTGCCTTCTGTTGTTCCTTGTGCTTTGCTGGTTTCTCACAGAGCCCTGTGCCAAGTTTAAGCTCCAAGTTGAAGTGCTAAAGCATTTAAATTATGGATAATCAAAAGTTGCCTTGGGTTGTGAAGCTTCTTGAGCCAGCTGACTCAAGCTGTCAGCAAGAGCCAATTTTGGTGTACATTTACTGCAAGTATGGCATTTGCCTGTGCAGGCTCCCGAGCATCCACAAGGGCAGGACTGAGGTGAGACTTTGCTTTTGCTCCAACGAAGATGTGTTGGTTCCATGTGAGAGGTAGAGTCTCCTGTCTCCAGCCTTGTCTTCAAACACTATCCAACCTTTCAGTTTAAGATGAAAGCAAACCAAACAACAGATGAAGCTCTCTAGGAGTACAGAAAGATAAAGTTACAGATTTAAAAGATCAAGTATCATTATAGTAACCTAGAGGCACTAAGTAAGCATGATGATAAAGATCACTTGGGAGTACATAAACATGGCAGAACAGTGCCAGGCACTTTCCCTAGAGCTATTAAATGACAATTAAATCTCTTTTATCTTGTATTTATGTGTCAAGTAAAACTGGTCATTTGCTTTCTCAGAATATGGCTTCCTGACTTATTCAGGTAAAATTAGTGTGGGATGCTCCTGGAAAAGACAGTCCAGTCTCCTCCCCCTACCTCTTGCACTGGTGAGATGGTTTAGCCAGCTGTACCAGGCAGACAACTTCCATTTTTGTTTTCCTGTGCTATTTTTCAGGCAGACCAGCTTTCTGATCCAGCTAAACGAGACAGCAGAAAAGCTCCATTACAGATGGGCCAAGCCAGGATAGCTGTTTATGTGGAACCTGCACTCAGCTTTCCCTAAACTGTGCCTTCAGACACCACAGGACCATGAAAACAGGTAGACTTACACAATAAGAAATCAAAAACATTCTACGCAAAGTACACATTCAACATGCAGCATGTCTTTTGAGAATGCCTCGTGTCAACATAACTAACATTTAGAAATGTTTTTAATTCAATATTTGTACAAATAATCAGTGAGAATAATTATCTATGTGAAGAATTGAGAACAATATTTCTTACAAAACCTCTGTATCTTACGATATACAAAGCTATGCAGTTACACATATATGAACAATTCAAGCTCTGGGGATGCTTGCTAGTCTCTGAAACAAAGATGCTGCTAGTCTCCAAAAGGACCTTTGAGACCTCCTTGCAGTGTATAAGAGCTCAAAGTTTTTAAGAACTAGCTTTAAGTGGTCAGAGAATCATCTTCCTCTCCTCACATAAGCTCCAGAATCACAGAAGAAACCAAAGGGAACTTTAAGTTAACAAACTACTTCCCCACTGCCATTTTTGGAACAAAATTCTTATAAAAAGAGAAAAGAAGTTAATGACAACCAGCTCCAAAATGGACTAACTATAATGTTTTCAAGAATTAAAGAAAAAAAAAAAAAACATAGTTCAATCTTCGGAGTTAATCTTCAGCGTTAAACAGTATGCTAGCAGGCACACTCGCTGGTGTTCAGGGATGTCTTTGGAGATGTAGTCCATGCCAGAAATCACCAATTTCTTTACTGGGTTCCTCAATATTGAGTAGTACGTAAAGGAAGACAGGATTTGTTCACTGACTTGTGTCACTGTCATAGGACGGTGTTTAACCTAACAGCCTAATAATCAAAAAAGTAACAAAACTTGTTAACTGGTAATACTTATTTTCTGGATCAACTGAGTAATATTAATAAAAGTAGCAGAATGCTCTAAATATAAGCTGGACTCTGATGCATCTTGTCATTTTTCACACCTCTGGACCTAAAGACAAACCATACATTAAGCTTAAAATCACTAGATCTTTTATAATTACGCAAATCAATAAGAATACACTTTTTTCTATGTAAATAATGGGATTCAAAAGCATACTAATTTTTTAACACTGCTATTAAAAACAAATGCTTTGTAAATTTTGAGATGATCTGAGGTTTTTCTTGCTTATTTTTTCCCTGTGTCATCCAACAGAAACTGAAAATCTGCAAAACACTGCTAGTTTCAACATGCTTATTATCAAAAATATTTTAATTATTTGCACTGACAAAGTTTTTATATTACACATGCCCACAGGCACATTGTATGTAATGACTGTCTAGATCAAAATGCTAAGCTATTTTCGTGTTATTTGCTAATGACCAAACCTGCTGTTTGAGCAAAACTTGAATAGACTGAATTAAATCAAGGACAGAACAAAAGCGAACCTTAAACAACAACTTATAAATAGAGATTCCGGTTTTAACACTTTACTAAGCTCAACTGAAAGTTACCCACACAGGACTCCTAACAGATTTCCATATATAATTACTTCTAAGCTAAAATGAGATTTTCAAAGCCGGCCACAGGATTTAATCACACGTCACCTACTAGCATTAAATTGAAGTTACATGGCAGACAGGAGGCATACTAATGGGCCTCTTCCTGGTTTTGGCTCAAATGTTATTCAACTGGTTTTATATTCTGAAATCTCTTAAATAATGAATATTTAATTTGCTTTTATGAAAGGGAAAAAAAATAATGATTAGACTGGAAAGAATAATTCAAATTAAAGATTTCAAGTATAACTCTCAATCGTTCTGCAAATTATTTTTACTATTGCTTATTAAGCCACAATCTAGAATTTCAGTTACCAGCTTTTTAGAGGCTTAGCTAGTGATCCAATGTGTTGAAGGCCATCCTTTCAGCTGTAAATCAACAACATTTTTGTTTATGTTCTTCATTTACAGTTTGGACAAAGGCTGCCGAATGAGCGCTTTAGCATCTTTTCCATAGTGTGCTATCAAAGCCAGTCGATCGTGCTGGTTAATGTTTAGCTGATTTCTTCAGTGGAAAGCAGCAAGGGGAATACCGCACCGCCAATAAGCCAAACATTGTAAAGTCTGGACACTTCCAACTATCTAGTTTGTACTGATAACAATTCTAATCATAAGTAGGGAGAAATCATCAAGAAACAAAAAGGCAAATAATACAACACAAAAAACCATTAAGCACAGGGAGACACATTAACTACACAGATGAATGGGTTCTTCATTATAAAATTTCTTGTATTCAAATCATGTTAGCTACAGAATTTTTCAGCCAAGTTTCTTGAGCAAATCATCCAATTACCCACAACCAAACCATGGCTGCAATAGGGTTAGCTGTCTATGTGGAACAATATTCTATAGACAATACAGTTTACATAGACAACACTGGCTGGTCATCCACTGATAGCTAACTTAATGCTCATACTTATGCCTTAAAAAGCCTTTGTAAGAAGACCTAGAGAAAATGAAAATAGCAACAGACGGTATTTGTTGCCTTCAGTTTTTTTTAACCACAAAGCATCCAAGAAACATAAAAGCATAATAATTCTTTCACGTCTACTAATCTATGTAGTTATTTAGCTGTGATAGAGGTAACTAAAGTAATGGAATAATTGTCTTTAACCAATTAAGGAATTTACTGTCAGCATGGAAAAACTGTAAAATGAGAGAGCATTTATACAGAATGTAATCCAATTCCCAATTTCATGGTATTCAGAGATACCATTACTCATGTAAGTGACAACACTAACATTAGTACTCAAAATGGCTGTGCCTACATACTACTTAAATGCTAAATATTGCTCAACCCCCCAAAAAAGTGAGCTAAGCATGGAAAAAAGGTCACTCACCCACGACCACCTCATTCTGGAAGCAGTGAGGTGTTTTGGTAAGTGCATTTGGAGCTGCACAATTCCTACACGCTCTCAAGTACCCAAGGAGTTAATATCGGTGTAGTTGGAGGAACCAATGTGTGAACGCTGAAAATAATGTGTAGCTGAAGCATTAAGTCCAGTGAGCACCCATCATTGTCCTTCAGAAGCCTAGCACTAATCTCACTGAATACAATAGTCTATCAGGTAGGGTGCTCGCTCACAAGCGACAGACCTGGGTTAAATTTCCTCTAACCAAGGAAATTCCAATCAACTGGAGTTGAGATCTCTTCATTTGATGTCTACCTCATAATTACCACCAGAGGCACTTTCCCATTTTCTGGCCAGAAAGGGGGTACACTGGGATTCCTGACCCTTAATTTGCAGAACATTTATGCGTTTTACACTGTCAAGCCATTATGTAGAAAAAGAAAAACCAAAACAAAAACATATATGCTGCACAGGCATCAGAACGCTTATGTGTATCCTTGTCTCTCACATGCTCCTCCATCTGGGCACCCTAAATTCTAGGAAGCTCCCCAGTCAACACGCGATTTTCTTGAACAACCTTTTGGCAGTCCACTGAACAAAACGAAGGCTAACTGCAGCTCAGTGGGTCACCCTGCCAGAGTGAGACACCTAAATATCTCTGGATCACACCCTATATGCTTGGTTAAGATTACAAAAAGCAGATGCATACTTTTCTAGTGACTGATACTACTCTCCATTTTTTTAAAATGATGATATACAGTAGGGAGAAAGGTGATAACAGTAAACAATTCATGAGGGAGTATCAGTCTGATCTGTTTGGATTCTGATTTAAACACAGACTACAGAAATGCTGATCACTATTTCTGAGTAAGTTTTGGAGGGCTATAGACATTAAATAGTTGAACATGTATTCAGTTATTTACAAAACAGAATAATCTTCAACATATTTCTGCATATAGTATCTACTTCATTGAGTAAAGTGGAAGGACATTAATAAGTTATTGTTACAAATATAAGCAGAGAAATGTGCCATTGCCTCCTATATCCAAATGAGTTCAACTTACTTCAGTGAGTTCAACTTGTTTTCAGAGCCGTTTGATCTTTTTGTGACAATTCTGTACTTGCCTTTCCATGATGTTCCCAATCATAAAATCTCTTCCCCCTAACCTCTCCATGCTCACTTGCTTTACTGTGGGGACCTCCTGGAGTGCCTAATGACAACTGACAAGAACAGGATTTTTCAGATAATTATTTATTTGGGTAGCAGAATGCTGGACTCCACCAGCCACACGTGCAAAGGAAAAGTCAATTGCTGTATCCAGATGCTTACAGACCTTGTTCCCTTCTAAGGCACACTGTTAATGAATTGGAAATAACTCTCTTCAGGTCAGTGGATAAAAATAGTCCCAAATCTGTTAAATGCTAATGCAGAACAACTTCTTCACTACTTTTTTTTCCAGCTCAAGGGAGAAACCATTATCTAGTTCTGCCTAGTTACGCACATCTTTTTCCTGAGACAGACAAATTTAAGATACATGGTCTCCCTGTGCTGAGAAAATGACGAATCACAATATTCTTTCCCACCATTCAGATCCTGGGAAAACTAGGAAGCTGCCTAGACTATATGCTAACCTCATTTCATGCAACCTCAGGCTAGCTAATTGCTATCGTCCCCTATCCCTTCCAGCTCTCCTTGACAGATGCAGAAGCAGCAGGCTGCTCCAACCTAAGTGCTACTGTTGCACCCAAAACTCCTGCTGCGATTGTTTGTGTGTTCCAGCTGGAACCAAGACAAACATGATAAGCAAGAAGTGCGGTAAATTGATACAGAGTTTGCCTTGCAAATCAATGTAATGCAGGAATTTAATTACAACCAGTAAACTATGAAGCGGTGTTTCTAATGTGCACATTAATGTATTTATTTTCCATCCCAGTAAGGATACCAATGTAAAACATTGGCCGTTCTAAAAATGTTGGCTTTGGCTCTTTAAAAATGTTATCTGTTCCATAATAAATTTTGTCCACTTTTTAATCTCACTTGACAATCAGGGATTCAGGCAGTTTCCATGCATCCTAAATCTGTCCCGGATGACAGCCAGTTTGTTTAGTTCCCAAACACTGGGAAGTGAATTCACGAAGAGACAGGTCATTATATATGGATGTTGACTCTGGAGCTTGTGTTAATGGCATCCAAATAAATATTTACTGATAATCATCCATCAAATGGCATTCTAGTTCTCCAAAGAAACAGGAGTTTTATGGACAAAAAAATTTCAGTTGTAAGAAAGGTTAAAAGTAAAAAATAAACATATATTTTGAAAAAAATATTCCTGTTAAGTCATAATCATATATGACTACGACCTTAGCAAAGTTCTTCTAGGACATATGTATTGACAAGAGATTTCCCCCCCCCCTTTGTAAAGTTACAGTCATCCAGGATTATTACTGAAATTTTTCATTCTTCTGTGCCACTTTAGAGTGTTAAAGACCAACATTTACTTTTTATGTTAATGTTAATGGAGACATTGAGATCCAAGTTACCTTCACAGTCTAAATAGAAACAAGCAGAAAAGCAGACTTCAGATGACTCAACAAAAACTCACTCCAAAGAGTCTTTTTTTTTTTCCCTTTCCCCTCCTCCTCAGAACTTATGAAAGAGTTTTCTAGCATAACTCCAAAGTCATTCTTAAGTAATTGAAAAGCAAAGACAAAGTGAGATACAAGATTGTCTTGGCAGGGAGGACAAGATTCTTATGTTGCGTGGAGGTGGATGATCTGACTTCCTCAGGGAATTAAAAATACTTAATTAAAGATTGTTTCTAAAGATCTGCTTCAGATGCCTTGCTTATTTGCCAAGTTTGTGCAAAAAAAAAATCCACTATCTTGAATATTCATTTCGGTTATGATGAAAATGTATACAGAGCCACCCCTTTTAATCTTAGACCTTCAAGCACTAGTGAAGTAAATGGAATGAGAATTGTTACAGAAATTCTGTAGTGGATCTTTAATTCTTACCATCTGCTAACAAAGTACATGGAATTTGCAACAAAATTAAAAAAAAAAAAAATCAAGAACAGCAAAAACATCATCTATTTTGATACTTGGCATAGGATGAAACTCATATACGTGATGAAAATGTCTCTCTCCACCCCAGTATTTCATTCATAGGATGAACTAAAACAAGTTAAGTGTATTCTTACTCTTTCATGCATATAACCTTTGTTAGAAGGTATTACATATCTGAAGAGTTTTCAGGCCATGCCTGAGCCTGTGGAAAAAGAACATCAGGACCAAAATATTCTTATACAAAATTAAAAGGGGTTTTTGGCATTTTTTCTTTTTCTTTTCAATACTTTTGTACTTTTTTTTTTGCATACGCAGAGGATGATTTTTGAACTATACATCACAGACTGGTCAACTTGGTCTTAAACCAAAGACATGTCCTCAGAAACACTGTTCTTTTTCTGAACTTTTGACAATATCCCTGACAGGCTCTGTATCTTTACAGGGATATAAATACAGAACTAATTTATCCAACCTGCTCAACATGTGAGACCTCATTACAAAAACATTAATTGCTGAACACAGACTAAAACTGGAAGCCAGTGCAGTCAAGAGTAAATGTGTCTTATCCACCTGGCTTAATTATATTACATCTTTATAATTAAGAGTTAAGGTGTGATTAAACAACACTGTTTGGATCTCTCAGATATACCAACACCAGTGTAAGACCTGACAGTGCTGAAGGATGACATGTTTTTACTTCAGTATTGTCAGATCATTCATTTCTTCATGTTTTACAGCCGCTGATCTACATTGGTGGTCTACAAAAGCACTCAGGATAAGGTGAGAAACAGAGGTTGCATACATTACATGGTTTGCATCAAGATAAAGATTATGGGACTGAGCTCCAGCAGCTTTCCTCACTCCTTCTGCCATTGTGAAGATCTCATGACCAACGTCAAGCAACTGTGGTACCCTGCAGTTCATCCAGAAAAGCTCTGGCATCATCTGCTACTAAGGCAAGTATCCGTAACACACATTCCAACACAGAGGGATATGTCTAGACAGTCATCCTCAACAGGCAGTTAAAAAACTGGTATTCCTGGAGCATAAATCTCTTCAGTGACTTTACTTGCCCCATTCTGCAGCAGGTATCAGTTTTCAAAGCCACTGAGCTTCAGGTTACACCGAGGATAGGTAAAGCTCCACATAACAGTTCTGTTACATCCCACTCCTTTGATGCTGCAGACAGGTTATATTTGTAACAGGACTCAATAAAACAGAAAGAGCAGAGCAGTAAAGTGGGAGCGGAGGTAATAATCACAGAATCACTTATGTTGGAAAAGACCCTTAAGATCATTTCGTAAACCTAACCTGCCAAGTCCACCACTATACTATGTCCCTACTCATACCACCTATGTGTCTTTTAAATACCTCCAGGGATGGTGACTCAACCACTTCCCTGGGCAGCCTGATCCAGTGCTTGACAACCCTTTCTATAAATACATTTTTCCTAATATCCAATCTAAATTTCCCCTGGCACAACTTAAGGCTGTTTTTTCTTGTCCTGCCACTCCCTGCTTGGGAGAGGAGACCAACATCCACCTCTCTACAACCTCCTTTCAGTTAGTTGTAGGGAGCAATAAGGTCTCCCCTCAGTCTCTTTCTCCAGACGAAACAATCCCAGTTCCCTCAGCTGTTCGTCACAGGACTTGTTCTCTAGACCCTTCACCAGCTTCTTTGCTCTACTTTGGTCGCACTCCAGCACCTCAATGTCCTTGTAATGAGGGGCCCAAAACTGAACAGCATTCAAAGAGAATCTTGGGAAATTGTTCCAGATCTTCACTGTTCCAATGGTTCAGCCCCATTATCTGAGTCATCGCTACGCCTAATTAAAAAGCCCATCTGATTTCCAGTGCTCCATGATACAGAAGCAACATTAAAAAAAAATCAAAATCTCAATGAAAACAAACAAAGCATTCCCTTTCTCTTACCTCCTCTCAGATTACAAATTGTACTTATTTACTCTCTGTAGTAACTTAGTTTCACAGGCTCTTCTCTCCAACAAATGTAAATAGAGGATTACTCCACCTCTTACTGAGCATTGTTGCTCTATTACCATAGATGCAATATCCAGACAGGTGACTTCTTCTGAAATGAACAGCATAAAATCAACACTTTAAGTCATGCAACTTTGAAATGGAATTGCTCCTCATTACTCAGAGTAGTTTCTTCCACTGATAAATAAAAGCTGACATAAAAGGTATTCCCAATAGACTCACACAAAAGCTGGCTTTTCTGGATACACCCCAGACAGTAGCACCTGCATCAACTTAAAGACTTGGAACAGGAAAATTCAATGCACCAGAACTTTTTCACTTTGATCCCCTAAAACCTCAGTTGATAACTTTTCATGTTGTGGTGTAACAGATATCTTTCTCTTGTAAAATGTTGGTGAGGAAAGTGAATTTCTATTTTGAAGAGATTAAAAAAAATAAACCAAGTGGATATTTAGCCAAGCCTGTAGCCAGAGTTTTCAACAGCAACTACAAGACTGATGAAAGATTATTCTGCTTTTCGGCTGCTTTAAATCTTGGATCTTCTGGGAAATACTTAAAGGACATTTTAGGTTTCCTTCCATCATCAGTACTGACACCTACAATTTTGAATATAAATAATAAAAGCTGTTACTCATTCTTTCGGAATTTAAAAGACACTTTTATAAGCACTATTCTAAGTCTGCGTGATTACCTTGGAGTATGTAACAGGGATTAAGAGCATTCACATATTGCTCTGATGCGGGATGAAAGAATGCCATTACACAACCCAGCTGCAGAAATGGGTCCAGGTCATGGTCTTTCACAACAACACTTGAGTTTCTGCTCCTTCTCAGTGCATTTGATTCAACTGAGAAATCTACGCAGTGGACACAATGTCTATTAATGATGTGCCTGTACACCATTCACAACTTAGAAATGTGGCTTTACATATTTAACACACTGTTTTACAAGTATCTTGTACACAAACCACTATGCTGAGTCAACCTAGTCAAGCTAGGAGCTAGTCAAGACCTAGCATGCTCCGTAAGTGAATATTCAGAGGAAAATTTAACATAACAGTGCCTCGTTTGTTAGAAACAGTTTGAGTTTTAAAACAAATACATAATCCTTTGCACGCCATGTTCTGTTTCCAACAAAACACATGTTGTTAGGCAATGAAGTCAGCCTCTGGCCCCATAAACAACTACTGCAGACATTTTAACAAAATGCAGAAGGTTAAAAACTGCAGGAGGTTTCTGGAAGATAATTTTTCAGGGAAAAAGATTAAAAGCACAGGCAAGCCATTTAAAAGCCAACATACGATAAAAAAACCTCAAAAAACTGAAAAATGAAACCTGCAACTCCTGGCTTTGGTGATAAGTTTTTGTGGTACTTCATCAGGAAATGCAGGAAAAACCCTGAGGACTTTCATTGTGTTGAATTTACTTGCCACAATAAAAATCCTATCGTTTTTGTTCATTTACATAGTATGTCTTGATATAATAGTTAGCTAATCAGAAGGTCTATTGTGATATTTCCCTGGGAAATGCTTAAGTTTAAACCTTGCCATTCAAAAAATACAGAATATGACTGCACATTTGTCGATAATCAAATGAAGTTTCAATCAGCCCATCAGAAACCATATTGCCAGGCTTATGTTCTTCCTAAACCTATTTAAAACTATTCATTTTCAAGATTTCTGTATATTTTGACATTGTACTTCTTATTACTGTATCCAACAAACTGAGCTGTATGTATTAGTAATGCACTTATTTCTAAGAATCACACAAGTTTATTTCAACTCTTTCCGAATAATACAGAGTAAAACAAAATCAGGTTTAAATAATTTTCTGACTGGAAAACAAACCAAAGTTTTCCAGATCCTGTTTTCAACTCAGTTCTCTCATGTTTATTTATGAAAGCTGCCCAGTAAATAGTTTTACTTCCAAAAAATGCTCTAAGATCTAAGACTGCATTTTATTTCCTACACAATCTGAATCACGTTTCCCTATACATACTCAAAATCAGGGTGAGCAGTTTAGCTTTAAGGTGATGACCTGTGAAAGAATAACGCAATCTTACACTTACACTGTTATTAGAATATAAGTACATTAAGAATACATCTGTATTTTTTTTTGTGAAAAAATACTTATCCAAAGCAATAGACTGATGGATGAGATTACTCTCAAAAGCCTTGAAGTTACAGCTTGTGGGACTGCAGACAAATCAGGTAAATGACACATCAAATTAGAAACTAATCTTCAAAACATTTAAGTATGCTTACAAGACAACGTAAACACTGGGCAGGCAATAAGCCATTTACCTCAGCAAGCTGGAATTAGAGATACATTATGTCTTATCTTAAAGCAATTACATTGGTATATTAGTAAGAAAAAAATCAACTATATTTTTTCATGTTTTTGATCTAAATTGAAAACATTTTCATGTGTCAAAAATACCTTAGTGATTATTATTCCAGCGCACATTCTTTTTACAATAGAACATCAAACTCCTTTTTCAAGATTTACTAAAATGCGTTGTGCTATTGCTAATTTTAAAAGTTCTTTCTAAATTATTTTCCTGAAATGGACGCGTTACTTTTTTAAAGAAAGCAAATTGCCCGAATGACCACTTTAGGAATTTGAAGTAATGTATAAGGTTGTTCCAGGATGATGCAAGTTGAAGATGGCAAAAGCAGAATGGGACTGACCAAAATGCTTTGTATAACAAAAAGTCAGTGACTGCATTACTGCATCTCAAGTATATATTGAATTCCTGTGCATCCCTGTAAGTGGAAGACAGGCTTTTAAGTGCCGTTTACTGTTGAAAGTGAAGTACTATACAAGAGTAGCTTTCAGGGGTGATGCATGGAATCTCCACTGCCTTTCAATGGCTACAGCTGTGCAACATGTCAACATTGCATAAAATTTTATGGTTTCTAACCATTCATACTCACATGCTAAAGAGGCAGATCTTTCAGTATAAATGTCTCAGCTGTCATTAAGTTCACATGTAATTGGAGTTCAGCTACAATATATTTCAAAGTGTTTTCCTTTCCTCACAACTAAAAGGCTGAATTGTTACAGATGGTAATTTTGGCAGATGGTTGTATATGAAACCAAGTTTATAATTAGGTCAAATCTGACTTATTCAATTAAGGCAATGAAGATTTGGAAAATAAGAAGTGTCAGATCAGTACATGATCAGTCTGGTGGCCACAGAAAACTGAGGAAACCTGATCATCCACATTTATAGAATATATTGCCTCTAAGAACTTTTTTCATAATTGCATGAATTAGAAAATAAGCAACCTTTCATGCTTGGACAGTAAACTAAAGCAACCATGGCTTTTTACATACTTAAGTGTATAATCCTTTTTCTTCAGCTGATGTTAATGAGATGGTCTGAAGCAATCTAACAGCTCCCTGCTGCTGAGAGAGGGCTCTCAGCAACTCCTTCTCCACAGCTTCCCTTCCTCTGACATTCACCTGACCCCTCTGCAAGTCAGTAAATTCACAGACAGTGAGTAGCCAATTCAGCTCAAAGACAGAAAAGTAATCCCTGAGGAATGAGTGGAGATGATGTGCAAAGATGAGAAGACCAGGACTACCCCTTTCGGCGGAAGTGACCTCTTGGGCTCACCCTAACATATATCAAGCTGCATTTCAAGCCTTGTTATACCTAGTGTCAAGAAAAAACTTTCCAGACTGGTAATTGTGTGTGACATAGCATTGCCTGGTTTAGCATCTTCTGATTTTCAGTTGTGTTAAATATTTCTTTGCTCTTGCACCAAGAAAGGATCAGTAGTGTCTAGTAATCATTCTCTCCACTACTTCTTGCTTATCACTCAGAAGTATCTTGCCCTCAGCTTTCAGTCCCCCTTCATATGCACATTGTTCCCATATAATACTTTTGCCTATGTTAGGACCAGTATTTCTGCTGTATTCTTTCTTCTGATGGGACAACCAGGACTTTTTCAAGAAGGCTGATTATCACCATCATAAAAGCATTTGCCTTTTACATTTCTTTTTTTCTCCCACTGCATTCCAATATATTGGTTAATTTGTTTTTCTACAGATAAAATACGGGGAATTTTCATCCATTTTTCCTGACCAAGTATTGCTACAAGAACGTTAAAAAAAATCTTGTAAGTAGTTTTTTATAACTAATTAAAACTGCTGTTATTAATGTAGTTACAATTAGTTCAAAACATTCGTTCTAAAATGCATCCAGCTTGCTCTTTAAACACAATGAACTCCATTTGCCATCATGCCATCTGTACGCCTATCTTCTCTAGACCTTCACAAAGTTCCTCAGAATCTCTTTTAGTTTCAATTAACCTGAGTATTTATGTGGCTTGCACACGTTGTCATCAATCCGTGAACCTTCTTACCAGATTGAACTATATGAGGATGCTGACTGACAATTACAGAATTACCTCTTAGGTTTTTGCCATGTTACAAATTAATGACTTATTCCTACATTTTACTTTCTATGTCTCAATCATAATAATTTTTTCCCCCAAAAAGTTATAGTAAGGGACATACATGGGGATACTTTCTTGGATTTTTTTTTTATTTTAAAAAAGATATTAGAAAAAACCTAAGTAATTTAATACTTTCTCCTTATTCGTCCATTTTGAACCATTAATAATTTTAGTGCATTGAAAGCATTTATTTTACAGGAGCTAGGCTTTTCTATTCCTTTCATTGAACTCTGTTAACAAAGAGTTCCCACCTTCCTTCTACCAACTGATTTAAATACAGCAAGATGTGCTGACAATACAACAGAGACAAGCTGTTAAAAATTCTTTTTTAAACTCTGGACATATTCATTAGCTCTGAAGGCAAGAATTAAGAGTTAATGTCTTAAGAGCTACTATATATTTAAGAAATGGAGGAAACACCATAATCATCTATTTAAATCATCTAATAAACATCACACCTTTACTGTAAAATTAACCTGATTTATAATTTATATCCTGCCCCAAACTTTAGATCTCTCCACACAAACTGTACTTCTAATACCCAGGTGGTTTGTGGGTGGGATTAGGTGGCGAGTTTTTGGCTTGTTTTTGTTTGGTTTGGTTTTTTTTCCTTTTTGACTGGGATTTGTGTAAACTAACAACTACAAACCATTGAAGTGTTTCTGGTACATTAGATACTGATGCCCATAAAATATACTTCTAAAGACATCTGTAAAATATAACTTTGCGAACACATACAGCACTTTGAATTTAGTAAATAACTGATAAGTACAGTTATGTATCTTCACAACATCTGCAACCCTTTGAAAAACCAGCTATTTTAGTTTAATTTTACTAATGATTTTCACAGGGGTTACTTATAAAAAATCCAGTTGTAAATTGTGTCTGATGTGATTACATCTTCTAGAGTTTTACATTTGATCAAAAGTATTCATATGAATTAGAATCACAGTTGTCAGAAGCAAAACTGTTCTAGTACATGCTCAACAGCGTCCTTGTTACAGACGTGCTGACAGAGACAGTCATGCAAATATTCACACAAGATGATTTCTTAGATGATTTATACATCTAGTTCTCACAAGTTTCCTAGGATTGTTGTTCTTAAAGAAGAGACATTAAGTTGCCTGGCCTGTCATGAAGTTTCTTTGGCTTTCTTAATCTCAAAGAAAACATATCCCATCACTGAGAAGATGATTAGTGCAAATCTCCTCAGAGTACATACTTTAAAACATCTACACTCAAAAATTCCAGTTAGACTAGTTAGGCATTTTGGTAAGTGATGCAGTTTCTTAGCAAGTTTAAGTGATACTTGTCAAACTGTACAGGAAAAAATTCTTCCCGGTTTCATAGGAATTGTGCCATTTAGTGTCCAATAAGTAATTGGAGTGCGTATGTTAAGAATAAGAATCTATCATAACGAATAAAGCCAGAAAGCACATCATAGTTTGACAATTAGCAACTGAAATAATGTTCTTACATGCAAAGCAAGAGAGACTCCTTTCAATAGAAATAAACCAGTAGGCTAAAACCAGATTAACTGCACATATGTCTCACACCATTTGTAAATGTCAACAACATTCTGCTCCAGTGGGAAATGACCAAAAGTACCGTAGACAATCTATTACTGGTAAATGTTTAGCTGATCACTAAAACCTGTGTGTGAGAAGAGATTTTTAAAATGTGCTGAGGAGAAAGAGAAGAAAGACAGGAAATTCACTCCAGATGATTTAAAGACTGGTTTGGGCCAGAATTTCTTAAAGGCCAAATGAAAAGCCCAAATCAGGTATTTCTGATATGATTAGGTGACAAAGATAAGACATAGGAGAAAGCAATAACAGTTACTTCTAAAAAGATTTCCTTTGGTTTCAATAAGTATCTGAACCCTTAAAAAAACAGAATTAAAAAAGCAAGGATTTTCTTAAAATATTAAGAAAATTACTGATGTTATAAGAAAATGTATGTTGCTGCTTCTAGAAATGGCAGACCGGTATTTCAGAGGGCTCTTACAAGTTTTGTTGCATAAATAAACAACATATTCTGCAGAACAATGGATTCGTTCTAATTCTGAGATGCTTAGTTTTTACAGGAAAAAAAAATACAGTAAAACCTGGCTATTCAGAGGATTAATATTTGAACTGGGCCTCAAAAAGACTGTGGGAAATAAAACTGGCTATTGGACAGACTACTGTGAAAATTGTAGAAAACATTCACAAGAGACAAAGCTTAGACTATGCCAAAGGAAACAGGATGGTGACAGAGACACACCTTCAGTATTTCGGTTGCCAAAAGTTCTGAAGTTTTATTGTCGGGGTGAGGATGCTGACTTAAATGCAACCGAGGCCAGGAAAGGTGCATAAAGAAATGAGAGTAGCACCATTAGTCTTCTGTCTGAATAGGGACAGAAGAGAGAAACTTGAAGGATAAACAATCATTTTTAGATGTGTGCTTCAGATGTCATGATAGAAAGAAAAATCCAGAAATCTTGGTCACAGACATGAGAGGGGAACAAAATCTTCCCTCATCCGTAGAAGAAAATTGATAGGAGAGTATGAACACCACCCTGCTTGGGAATGGAGTCTAATTTTTAAAAAATAGCAAGAGTTTCACTGGATTTAGTAGCCTGAAAAGAGGGTTTTCACTGCCCAGCTTTACACTATTGAAGGAACAAACACTTAAGAAGTTTATCAAAACAGTTTAGAGCAGACTATGATTATGGCCAGAATTTTTAAAGGACATGGATTCAGAGAATGCATGGCAAATTTAGGGCACATTCTTTGCCAGGGATTATAATACAAAAGATCAAAGCAGCTACAGTGACAGTATTTAAATCTATGGCTTACAAGCAAGTTTCATATTTATTGCAAATAGCATGCAATAGGCATCAGAACAATTTAAACTGGTGTCAAATACAGTGCTGACAGTTTTTGCTATTAGAAGTGTATTCTGTACATTGCAGTACCACAGTAATTTGAAAAAGACAGCAAATACAAATATTGGAGATACATTTTTTCTTCCTTTTTAAAATACCACAAAAAAAACCCCTGTGTTTATTCAGGAACATATTTTTAAATCCAAAAGAAAGAGGGTGCCAAGCAGTGTTATACAAGCTTCCTAAATTCATTTGGCTGACTAACGTTCCTATTCTTGCAGGCTTCAAAATAGTAAAAGAAAAACAATCTCAAGAAGAACTGACATTCAGATCTATATCAGCTTAAAACATAATTGTCTGCTTGCCATTTAATGCAAAAGACAAATTTTGCTGAGTTCACTTAACGAGCAAATGGAGGCTGAAAATTAGAGGGCTAGATCTTAGGACTTCTTTACCATAAACCATTAGCATGTTTAAATTTCAACCTCCCCAAATTTCTAGGCACTTAATTTAGTGAATTATTTTGCATATATGCAGCAGATTATTAATTTAAACATATCAAGTCTGAGTCCTCACTGCCTTACTTCAGTCTATTACTTCAGTTAGACTACAGAAGACATCACCCTTAATATCTTACTCCCATTTTAGACACAATTATGAAATCTCCATAAAGAGAGATGAATTTTTTGGATCAACCAATGAAAGAACAAACTACAGTACAGATTTTAAAGCCTCCACATTTACAGGTCCAAAACTCACATGTTTAAATAATGAACCTTGTACATCAGTGTATTACTCCAAATTTTCAGTATGTGCTGTAGACATTAAGTTTGGGGTTTTGACAGGAGCAACTCTTATTTGCAGAGTTCATTTTTATTCCAATTAGAAATAGATTGTCAGGACACACACAACTTAGTTTTAGAGTCTGACTTATATTGCCAGAATAACTTTTTTCCAAATGTAATTAGAGGTCATGTGTTACAAAACAGGCCAAAGAATCCATGCAGTGATTCTGTATCATACTACAAACATAAACGGAACATATATATTGGTGCGCTGCTATGAAGCAGCAATGTAGCAAGGAAAATTTTATATTTTTTCCTCATGCTTTCAAATTTATATAAAAGGTATATACCTATCAAGTATTATCATAAAAACTCCTTTCAAAAAAATAATTGAATATTTTTAAGCTCTTCCTCAAAAAACAAGGAATTAACTTCACCTGACACTGAATTCCGAGTTTCACAGTAAAGAATAAACATACTTAAAAGAAAAAGCTACAGATCCATCTGACAAAACCCATTTAAGATCATCCTGTACAGGCCTCAGATATGCTTTTATTCCAAGGAGGTTCTATTGTTCTATCCTCTGCCCTACTTCTTCCATGATAAAGCATGATGTCGCTACTATAAAATAAATACACACTATTGGCACGTATTTCTGTGCATGTTATTCTAGGCTGAAACTGGATGTTCCCAGGGCTCAGGTGCACCCACATTACATACAGATTTTCAAATCTGCTTGGGAGAAGGCTTGCACACCACACTTAGGACCTCCATTGCACACAAGTTTGTGTACAAACATAGGCTGGCATCTATGACATCTAGGTAAAGAATACTGGATACGTACAGCTGTTTTTGCATAGGCAGCATTCCTTTGTATGTATGTGGACACTGGCTGAATGGGGTGAGGTACCTGGATTCCCTCCTAACTTTCATTAGTTGTAAGGAGGAAAAAAAGTGTTGTTCATTTGGGAGGAAAGACACTGGAAAACTACCAGTACAAGTGATCCTGCCTACATCAAGTAGAGGGATTCTAGCCAAAAGAAATGCAGAATACAGGTCTTAAAACCAAAAACTTAAGGTACTTCTGAAGAAATGGTAGAAGGAACTGGACTACATTTATCCTTGGCCTTAACTGATGTCCATGGATTTGATGGCAGCAGAACAATCAAAAGGCAGAAGACCAGCTGAATAAGACACTGGATGAGGGGTTATTGTCACTGAGACAGTTAATGTGATTGGATGGACACACTTGGAAACACCAAGCTGCATGAACAGATAGGACTGGAAGACTAATGTATTTCAGACTCTTATTTGCAGATGCCTAAATCTTTCTGAATGGAGGTTCAGACACTGGCATGATTTGCAACCTGTGAATTTGCACTTGGGGCCTGAAACACAGTCCCTTCTACATACTTAGTTCATGTGTCAGCCACCCTCAAGACTGAGCAAACACCTAGCAGCTCAGCTACTTTGGTCTTAAAGTATGACTTAAGTCAGGGGAATTAAAATCTTAATTTGCGTGGTGGACCCAGTTTGGATTTGAAGCAACACTGAAGTTACACTTCAGATTAAGAGTCTGGACTTGATTTTTTTTTTTTTGTCTTTTCTTCCCTCTGGCACAATGCTCATACAAAGTAGAACAGCTTCAACAAGACAGACTGGATGTTTTATTCCTTCTGGAGTCCTAAGTTCCTGCCCAAGAAAAGATGTGAACCTGTTTCTCTCACTCCAGCAAATATGTTCAGGTTAATTCTTTTAGATTAGCCACCTTCTGCCTGGATGGAATCAAGGTTGTTTGCAAACCCAGAGGTAATCTCTGTATACCATACTCACTCTCTTGTGACAGCCCAACCTAAACCTGCAGGCTTTGCAGAACATCCGTGGAAGCTGAAGAGTACAACTCACCTCTGCCCAGGCCCTGAGGCTGACAGCACACACCTCTCTGACTTTCCAATTCTGCTGCCCAAAATCAATGAGAAGCCAGTAAAGGTGGAAGAGTACCAAGATACTCAGCCAACTTCTAGAAACTCTTCGCTGTAACATTAAAAAACACCATGCAAATGGATGTTATAAAAAAAGCGCCAAATCACAGGTGGGAGAAGAGGCAGCTCTTGAGGCTTGGGTTAAATACGATCTTGAGGGTCATTCCTAAACCTGATCTTCTCCATCCAGTAGGTTTTGCAGCAAAAATGAAGAAAAAGAAAAATAACCAAATGCTACAGTCCCTGCATGCTTACAAGTGATCTTTAACAGCAATGAAGGTTTAGGGCTAGCAGGTATCTGAAAATGGGTCTACAGCAGTTCTGCTTGAGACAGCCTTCCAGGAGCCCTAGCCATTGTCAGTTAGCATTGCTGGCCCTGGGGGGAGAGCCTACCCTCAGCCCCTCCTAGCATTGATTCAAGGGGTGATGGAATAGCTGGAGGCTCAAAACTTACCCACTTTGCAAAACCATGTGCTCCAAAGAGTGACTGGAAGGCAGTGACTACCACAAGGGCCTCCTTCCGGCAATATCCGCAGTAACATCTTAGACCTGTTGCTATTTTCACCTTACAACTAAACTTATGTCTGCTCCACACAGCAATGATACCACAAAGATATGTATAAAGCAGAACATTCTTCATCAGATTTAAAATGGCTATCACATCCATCTATACACTATAATTCAAACATTATTTAAACAGAAACAACAACCAATCATTCACCCAGTGGTTATCAGATAACAGAGGAAATAAGGGGTTAATTTATTTCCTACATTATTGTGTTCCAAAGTGCTCACTAATCTGAACTTCTAAACTGGCTTTTGTTTAGACATATAGTAGAAATAATTCCCTAACTAGTGTATCGACTTTCATTGACCTCAGATATTATGAATACTACCACCTTTAATAACAAAAAACCTTAACACCATTTTTGTTTTATCTGTTTGTAACTGTAACCTGTTCTCAACTTTCATTCTATTAAACGTCTCATACTATTCACACTTGTCATTAACGAAAACCACCCAACAAAGAAATCTGTATTTTACGTGCTCCCCACACTCAGTTATTTCAGTATTGGTAATATTTACATAGGTCAGCTTTGCAGCTTCACACATGATTCAGTATGCAATGCAAACATTGGCCAATCAATAAAAATAAAGAGGAGCGCTACCTTTCTCCACTCACCTCACATTGGTCCATCTCCTTTTTCCAGAAGTGAACAGGAAAAAATCTCCAGAACAAAAAACCAAGTGGATTTGCAGTGTGTTTAAAAGGCAGACCAGCCTCAGGTTTGGCATACCAAAGACCAGGGCGAGAACAAACGCTTTCGTTTTCATCTGTCAGCTCCTACACCACACAAATGGAATTGCGTAGGGAGATTTTTCCTGCCTTGCTTCAAATAAATGGGTGTTGTGTTTACATACGGCATACTGAGCATTGCCTACCCGAAGCCAGGGGCTGCATCTTGCCAACTCCTAACTTTCATACAATATGCCAATTACACGAGCCAGCATACCATTAAGTCACATAACAAAACTTGGAGAATGGCACTGTCAGCTGGCAGAATCGTACCTGAATGACTGACATGCAGTGCACAAAAGGAGAAACTAGATTTCAGTGCAAAGGCAGAAATGGGTCAGAAGCAGGCTGGGTTAGCAGCCTCAGTCTAAACTACAAAGCCAAATGCTGCACAGTTTACACAGATAAAAACTTACAGCAGCACAATACAAGCAGGCAAAGAAAAAAAATAATAAGAGATCACTAAACACGCCTGACAAAACACTCCCCCACCCTAGAGTCTTCCAGATCATCTGCTGTTTATTCTCCATATTCTCTCCTTTATTCCAGGAGGTTCTTTCCAGCTGCAATACTCGCAAACTGGCTGCCCC